>NC_086324.1:11674683-11975365 GCF_036172605.1 Pelobates fuscus | reverse complement strand
CACTTACCTGAATCCAGCGCCAATGTCCCTTGGCACTGGGTCAGGCTTTGCCTATAGGGAAATTCTGACACTGGAGGATCTCATGCAGAGCATGGGGACGTCCAACATCATATAACTGACCAAAAGTCTGTTAGGATTCCAGAGGCACGCCCACTGGCTGTCTGGTAGACAGCCACTGAGGGCAGACTTAGTGCTGCAATGTAAACATAGTTTCTCTGGAAATGCAATGTTTTACATTGCAGCACTAGGTGCAAAAGGGACACAGCACCTAGACCACTTAAATTAGCTGAAGTGGTCTGGGTGCCTACAGTGTCCCTTTAAGAATACCAAAATGATAATCTACATTAAATTTATATTGTTTTAACTTTTTGTTTTCTATGCATTTATATAATTTTCAAAATAGTGGGTAAAAAAAATAAAATAAATAATAGAATATATAGAATAGGAAGTACAAGCGCTTATGTATATAGGTTTGTAATCTGGATAGTTCCAAAGATATATATTTTTGTGAGCTGCTATGCCACCGTGTTTATCTTTCTATCAAAGATAGTGGAAGTGGAAGGGATATCCGGTGTAGCGCTCTAATAGTAGTGGATATATAGAAATAATGGAAAGAAATCCTAACTGTACCTTAATAGATCATATACACTTATGAGTAGTATCACTCTATTCAGGGTAACCTTAAACAAAAAACACAAATATACAGAACATAGTGTAACCTGTATACAGAGTGTAAATAAAAAAATGAAGTGCGTAGATTACTAACTCACACTTTCAAGAGCTATCTCACTAGCTCAGGTATATGCGCCTTAGGGTCCGTAGAGGCGACCCTCACCCTCCTTTCAGTCCAAGTTTTCTCCAGGTGCAATGTCCTAGGTAATGGGTATAGGAGGCAACATATAGCGTAGTACAGTCTATGTATATAGGAGGTATAGTACGAGGTAATGTAGATATACTCACAAACCCGGAGCCAATATATCGGCTCGCTTCAAAAGGTGTATGTGGTTAAGGACCACATTCCTTCTTTGTAAAAGCAGGTAGAAATAAAAGCCGTAAGTGTGAAAAAAATATATATATAATTTATTATAAAAAAATATAGTATAACATGTAACTTTTAAAATAGTATGTAGATAAAATAACACTAGTGGCTATAGTCCAAAAAGCAATTCTGTCTGCTCACTGTTCATCCAGGACGCGTTTCACCAAATTGGCTTCCTCAGCTGGAAAAATGTTCAGAAGATATTGTGGACTCCTTCCTGCTTATATACCTTTGTTAATTGTGGGCTTCAGGCTTGTATTTCGCGGGCAATTTCCATGGGAACGGAGATGCCCTGCGTTTCAAGTAGGGATCGACCGATATTGATTTTTTAGAGCCGATACCGATACCGATAATCTGTGAACTTTCAGGCCGATAGCCGATAACTTGCCGATATTCTGTACATTTACCATTTTGAAAAATTAAACAATTTCTAACGGTAAATGCACAAAATAAACATGCCACATGTAGTGGATGAAGTGTATTTAGACAGGGGAGCTGTGTGTGTTGTGGATGCAGTGTGTGTTTGTGTAGTGTGTATAGTGAATGCAGAGTGTGTGTTTGTGTAGTGTGTATAGTGAATGCAGAGTGTGTGTTTGTGTAGCGTGTATAGTGAATGCAGAGTGTGTGTTTGTGTAGCGTGTATAGTGAATGCAGAGTGTGTGTTTGTGTAGCGTGTATAGTGAATGCAGTGTGTGTTTGTGTAGCGTGTGTATATAATGCAGTGTGTTTGTGTAGTGTGTGTATATAATGCAGTGTGTTTGTGTAGTGTGTGTATATAATGCAGTGTGTTTGTGTAGTGTGTGTATATAATGCAGTGTGTTTGTGTAGTGTGTGTATGTAATGCAGTGTGTTTGTGTAGTGTGTGTATGTAATGCAGTGTGTATGTATGTAATGCAGTTTGTGTAGTGTGTATGTTTGTGTAGTGTGTATGTTTGTAATGCAGTGTGTGTGTTTGTGTAGTGATTTAATTTGTGTAAAATGGGGGGGGGGATTTTTTTATGTTAATTATTTGTATTTTATTTTAATATTTAAATGGTGTGTTTTTTTGTTTCTTTTAGTCCCCCCTCCCTGCTTCTTACCAGGGAGGGGGGATATAGTACTCCCTGGTGGTCCGGTGGTTTGTTAAGTACTGTGGGGGTCCGGTAGCAAGCGCTGACTTACCTTGCCAGCAGCTCCTGCAGCTCCATGTCTAAATCTCGCGGCCCTTAGTGCCGCGCGGAGCGTTGCCATGGTGACCCGTGGCAACGCTCTGCGGCCGCGGGTCTCGCGAGATTTAGACATGGAGCTGCTGGCAAGGTAAGTCAGCGCTTGCTGCCGGACCCCCCAGGACCGCCAGGCTTATAATGAGCCCGGCGGTCCTAGGAGGTATTATCGGCAATATCGGTAGCTATATTGGCCGATACCGATATTGCCGAAAATACAGAATATCGGCCGATAATATCGGTAAAACCGATAATCGGTCGATCCCTAGTTTCAAGCCTCCTCTTCGTTTAGTTACTTCCGGGTATGATCACTTCCGGTTTCGGCTCCATTAGCATCATGCGTTCCACGGTGCGTTCCACAGTGCGTTCCACCGTGCGTTCCACTTGTGTGGCCGTGTTAAAACTGTCCTGTGCCATATTAGTGGATATAGTCCTCGGAAAATTTATAAAGTTGCATCAGAGAGAGTGGCAATTCATCTAATGACAATACATTAGCTAATATATCCCTAGTGAGCAATATGTATATGTATATATATTTATAACATGTATGGCTATTAATTTATCTATATGGCAGAGTAAAAGAGACAGGCAATAATCTAAGAATATAAAAATTCTATAAATTGAGCTATTTAAAAACCCTAGTGATTTCCACACTAGGTAGAAACATACAGGGAATATGTAAAACCAAGAAAATAATTTGAAGAGTGGGTGGGAGCAACCCTATATGGAAAAAACTCCAAGGGCAATGGATGAACCCCAGAACAATTTAATCTAAAAGAGGAGATATAATGGAGGCTTAACAGAATATATATATATATATATATATATACATATAGAGAACTTATAAAATCACAAAAAGTGGCTTAGTAAAACCAATAGATACCATACACAACGCACTTACTAAATGAAAGAGAAATACTAAGAGGAGTAGATAAAATCAATCAGTTAAAAAATGGCACATTTCAAAATCTGAATTAAGACCGTACGGGATAAGGCTATTTAATTTAAAAATCCATTCCATTTCTATTTTGCTGAGTTTTAAATTAAAATTACCTCCTCTCCAATCTTTAGATATCTTATTAATTCCCAGAAAAAATTGTACCTTTTATCTCACAATTATGATGAGTTTTATAGTGTAATGACACGCTGTGTTTTTCAAAGCCTTTACTTATATTTCGACCGTGTTCTTCTATTCTTATGTGTAGAGCTCTTGTGGTCTTACCTATATATTTTAGCCCACATGGGCATTGCATGAGGTAGATAAGGTTTTTCGAATGGCATGTTATAAATTCTTTAATCGGATATTCTAGCCCTTCGTTACATGTGAATTTTTTTATGTGCCTTTTTTTATTTTCCGTTCTTTTGCAGGCTAAACACATCCCACAACCAAAAAAATTTTTTTCTGTGTTTAAGAAAGTCATACCAGTATTGGGTTTGTCTTTAATAAAGCTGGAAGTTAGGGACTTCTTTAAATTATTGACTCCTCTGTGAATAAAGCGAGGTTTCTCCGGGAGAAAGGTCTTTAAAGCTGGATCTTGGAGGAGGATGTGCCAGTATTTTGACACAGTCTTCCTTATTCTATAATTATTAGAGCTATAGCTGCATATAAACGGAATTCCATTATTAACAGGTTCCTCTTTCTTTTTGTATTTTAAGATGCTAGTTCTCTCTATTTCTTTAATTTCCTGTCTTGATATTTCTAATTTCGTCTCTTCATATCCCTTTTCTATGAAATCTGATTTGATTTTATTGGACTGAATTTCGAACATTTCTACATCTGTGCAATTCCTTCTTATTCTAAGGAATTGCCCCTTGGGGGCATTTTCTAACCATGGTAGGAAGTGGCAACTGTCTCTTCCTATAAAGCTATTGGCTTCAACAGTTTTGAAATGATTTTTAGTTTTAATAGAACTGTTCTCTATATATATATGTAAATCTAGAAAGATTACTTATTTTTTGCTCCAGTTACTTGTTAATTGGATCCCCCATGTGTTGGAATTTAAAATATTTAAAAAAGCAGATAGATCTTCCTCTGGTCCCTCCCATATAAAAAAGATATCATCTATATAACGGCCATAGGTAACCAAGTTCTCCACCCAGTCATGCTGGCCATAAATAAAATGGTCTTCCCAGAATGCCATAAATAAATTGGCATAACTGGGGGCGAACTTGGTTAATAGCCATACATGTTATAAATATATATACATATACATATTGCTCACTAGGGATATATTAGCTAATGTATTGTCATTAGATGAATTGCCACTCTCTCTGATGCAACTTTATAAATTTTCCGAGGACTATATCCACTAATATGGCACAGGACAGTTTTAACACGGCCATACAAGTGGAACGCACGGTGGAACGCACTGTGGAACGCACCGTGGAATGCATGATGCTAATGGAGCCGAAACCGGAAGTGATCATACCCGGAAGTAACTAAACGAAGAGGAGGCTTGAAACGCAGGGCATCTCCGTTCCCATGGAAATTGCCCGCGAAATACAAGCCTGAAGCCCACAATTAACAAAGGTATATAAGCAGGAAGGAGTCCACAATATCTTCTGAACATTTTTCCAGCTGAGGAAGCCAATTTGGTGAAACGCGTCCTGGATGAACAGTGAGCAGACAGAATTGCTTTTTGGACTATAGCCACTAGTGTTATTTTATCTACATACTATTTTAAAAGTTACATGTTATACTATATTTTTTTATAATAAATTATATATATATATTTTTCACACTTACGGCTTTTATTTCTACCTGCTTTTACAAAGAAGGAATGTGGTCCTTAACCACATACACCTTATGAAGCGAGCCGATATATTGGCTCCGGGTTTGTGAGTATATCTACATTACCTCGTACTATACCTCCTATATACATAGACTGTACTACGCTATATGTTGCCTCCTATACCCATTACCTAGGACATTGCACCTGGAGAAAACTTGGACTGAAAGGAGGGTGAGGGTCGCCTCTACGGACCCTAAGGCGCATATACCTGAGCTAGTGAGATAGCTCTTGAAAGTGTGAGTTAGTAATCTACGCACTTCTTTTTTTTATTTACACTCTGTATACAGGTTACACTATGTTCTGTATATTTGTGTTTTTTGTTTAAGGTTACCCTGAATAGAGTGATACTACTCATAAGTGTATATGATCTATTAAGGTACAGTTAGGATTTCTTTCCATTATTTCTATATATCCACTACTATTAGAGCGCTACACCGGATATCCCTTCCAAATAATAGAATATGGAGACTGGCATGGAGACAGAAGGTTACAAATGGGGTGGAATGGAGAAAGATGGACATATGCAGAGAGTGGGATGGAGAGGGAGATATACAGATGTGGGTGTGAAATGGATAAAGATGTGGGAGATCTTCTCACTTGTATGTCTGCCCATCCAATTACTCCCTGATAAAATGGAGAGGGCACACATGCACGTGGACTAATTGAGAGAGTCGAGGATATTCAGAAGGAACAAACCAAAAAAAAAAAAAACATAGAAAATCAATTCTCTGCCATTTAGGAGTTAAATCAGTTTTGTTTCTGTTTATGCAGCTCTAGCCACACCTCCCGTGGCAGTGACTGACACAGCCTGCATGAAAATGGTTTCACTTTCAATTTAGAACTTACTTTAAACATTTCTATCTCATGCTCTGTGAACTGAACTGTAATCACACACAGAAGGGTTCATGGAGATACGAAGTTCTGAATTAAACAGAATTTGCAAATAAGGAAGTATTAACATTAAACAATTGTTTACAGGAAGTGTTTAGGAAAGCTGTGTAGGTCACATGCAGGGATGAGTGACTAGGGCTGTATAAACAAAGTGATTTAACACCTAAAAGGGAGAGAACTGAGCAGTTAGGCTGCAGGGGCATCTATACACCAAAACTAATTAATTAAGCAACAGTTTTGGTGACTATAGTGTGTCCCTTTAATCTCTGCTTTAGTTTATGCAGAATTTTAGTAAACTTTATACTGACCAAGAGATAAATGAAAAAAGAAAATAGATTTAGGGTTGTGGGGATTTCCCACCCCTCTTGAAAACGCCAAAGCAAAGATCTACTCTTTCATCTTTAGGAAAGCATATCAATTAAACTCTGAACAGCTTTATCTCCCCGCATCCAGAATCCTCTCCTGCAACGGTCATCAAAACAACACTAAGCCCTCAATGAATACTATCCTACCAAAGTACTTTTCTACCCTACCCTTACATTTTGTGTCACTACACCCCACTCCCTCTAGCATGTAAACTCATTGAGCAGGCGCCCAATCCCTCTGTTCTTGTGTGTCTAACTCATGTTAGTCCACCCATTTTACAGTGCTGCAGAACTTGTTGGCACTTTATAGATATTAATAATAACAATTACGAGTACACAGAATAGACCAAAAAAGTAGCTGTCGCACTCACCATACACTTTACTTGGCATGAGTTTAAACAAGGAGATTAAAGCAGCATTGTACCCCACTTCAACACGGAAACGATTCTCATCATGTTTAACACATCTCCCTTTAATACACTTTACATCTTTCTTCGTTACTGATACTGTATTTGAATTTTGCTTAAAGCAGGGGATTTCACGCACTATCGTGCTACCAGTAAGTGCCGTTGAGTTTGGCGGTACTAAAGGGCAATAGAACTGTTTAACATTATTTGTATTCCTAAATGATCTTGTTTCACCAACTGTCTTGCTGCCGGATGGTGTTGCTGGTTTCGAACTTTCTGCAGAATTGTTTAAAGAGTCATTTGTAGATGTAGGGCCAGGGGCGGGCGTAGCCATCCCAGTCTGTAGGTTAGGTGATTTTGAAACATTATTAGTAGGTCTGGGTACTTCCACTGCGGTGACCTTGGTGCCAGCACTCGTTAAAGGTCCAGCTTCTCCAGTAGTCTTACATGAACTTAACAAGCTGGAGTCTCCCATGACATAAGAAGTCTGTTTAGACAAAACAGAGGCTGTCTGTCCCTTTAACTCTGAACTGCTTCCATGTTGCTTGCTTGCAGCGAATGATGGCAGACCTCCATCACTACCATTATCCTTTTGATAAACATGCAACTTATTGCTGTTATTTTCAAACACTGTCCTTGCTGGTGGAGTACTACTTTCCTGCTTATAGGTACCGATTCCTGATGGCTGTGTGTCTGTCGTCCGAATGTTAAAAAAGCCAGAGATTGTGGGCTGCGTTATACCATCTTTGATTTTATTTTGCAGGGCTGCAAGTCTCTCTGCTCTCCTAGCCAATGCTTTCAGCCTGTTCTCCTCTATTTTCCTCTTCTGTTCTTCAGTCAATTTGTCTGCCATTTCCAGAATAGCAGATTAGACGTGACACCAAAACCATGAGTTTTCAAACCTCCCCAATTCCAATCAGTTCCTGAAATCAATCAAAACCAAATGTATTAATGATCATGTTTAATATAAAATGGTAAATAACACGAGTTAACTAAATACTGAATGTGCATACATTGAGAATCTATATCATTATTTGCGGGCATCACAGTCTGATCCCTAATGACCATATTGCAGTATATTAGAAATGCTAAACATCAGCAGCATTAGAAACATGTGGGGGCTTCCATTATAGCCGAAGATTCTTAAAGACTATCATTGTACATAGAATTACACCAGTATAAACAGCCATTACTCTGCAATAAGTTAATTAAGCTCTGCTCGAAAATGATTTTACACTCAATTGCAAGAACATTTATAAATGTTCTTAATTACTATATATAGCCTCAGTTTGCCAAATGTAAGACTGATACATTTGTAGTAGTGATAGATGGTTATGGTGCCAGGAGTGTCCTTGCACTCACCCCATGTAGGTAGTCAAAGTGTTTTTGTTTAGTGGGATTTTTTTTTTTTTGGTGTTTAGAATTTTTTTATATTATATATATATATATATATATATATAATAAGTATAACATGAGGGGATGAGGGGTATTATTAGATATACATAATAATAATATCACATGGAGGGGAGTATTAGATATATAATAAGTATAACATGCAGGGGGGTAAATAACAAGTATAACATGGAGGGTGTATTGTTAGATATAACATGGGGGTGAGGGGGCTGTCAGTGAGAGACATGGAGGGGAGTATTACATATATAGTTATTATAAGATGGGGGGCATTATTAGATATATCATTAGTTATATAATAAGTATAACATGGGGGATTAATAGATATATAATTAGTTATATAATAAGTATAACATGGGGGATTATTAGATATATAATAATATAACATGGAGGGGATTATTAGTTATATAATAAATATAACATCGGGTAATAGTTAATTAGTATAACATGGGGGGATTATTAGATATAGAAACATAGAAAGTGACGGCAGATAAGAACCATTCAGCCCATCTAGTCTTCCCAATTTTCGAAATACTTTCATTAGTCCTTGGCCTTATCTTATAGCTAGGATAGCCTTATGCCTATCCCACGCATGCTTAACCCCTTAAGGACCAAACTTCTGGAATAAAAGGGAATCATGGCATGTCACATGTCATGTGTCCTTAAGGGGTTAAACTCCTTTACTGTGTTAACCTCTACCACTTCAGCTGGAAGGCTATTCCATACATCCACTACCCTCTCAGTAAAGTAATACTTCCTGATATTATTTTTAAACCTTTGTCCCTCTAATTTAAGACTATGTCCTCTTGTTGTGGTAGTTTTTCTTCTTTTAAATATAGTCTCCTCCTTTACTGTGTTGATTCCCTTAATGTATTTAAATGTTTCTATCATATCCCCCCTGTCTCGTCTTTCCTCCAAGCTATACATGTTGAGATCCTTTAACCTTTCCTGGTAAGTTTTATCCTGCAATCCATGAACCAGTTTAGTAGCCCTTCTCTGAACTCTCTCTAAAGTATCAATATCCTTCTGGAGATACGGTCTCCAGTACTGCGTACAATACTCCAAGTGAGGTCTCACCAGTGTTCTGTACAATGGCATGAGCACTTCCCTCTTTCTACTGCTAATACCTCTCCCTATACAACCAAGCATTCTGCTAGCATTTCCTGCTGCTCTATTACATTGTCTGCCTACCTTTAAGTCATCAGAAATAATCACCCTGAAATCCCTTTCCTCAGATGTTGAGGTTAGGACTCTATCAAATATTCTGTACTCTGCCCTTGGTTTTTTACGTTCAAGATGCATTATCTTGCACTTATCCACATTAAATGTCAGTTGCCATTTTTCTAGTTTACCTAAATCATTAGCCATTTGGCATATCCCTCCTGGAACATCAACCCTGTTACATATCTTTGTATCATCAGCAAAAAGACATACCTTACCATCAAGACCTTTTGCAATATCACTATTGAAAATATTAAAGAGAATGGGTCCAAGTACAGATCCCTGAGGTACCCCACTGGTGACAAGCCCAAGCTTTGAATATACTCCATTGACTACAACCCTCTGTTGCCTGTCACTTAGCCACTGCCTTACCCATTCAACAATATTGGAATCCAAACTTAAATATTGCAGTTTATTGATAAGCCTTCTATGTGCAACAGTGTCAAAAGCCTTACTGAAATCTAGGTAAGCAATGTCTACTGCACCACCCTGATCTATAAATTTTAGTTACCCAATCAAAAAAAGCAATAAGATTAGTTTGGCATGATCTCCCTGAAGTAAATCCATGTTGTCTCTGATCTTGAAATCCATGTGTTTTTAGATGTTCAACAATCCTATCCTTTAACATGGTTTCCATCACTTTCCCCACTACTGAAGTAAGGCTTACAGGCCTATAGTTGCCCGACTCCTCCCTATTATCTTTCTTGTGAATGGGCACAACATTCGCCAACTTCCAATCTTCTGGGACTACTCCTGTTATCAATGATTGGTTAAATAAATCTGTTAATGGTTTTGCTAGTACACCACTAAGCTCTTTTAATAACTTTGGGTGTATTCCATCAGGTCCCATTGACTTATTTGTCTTTACTTTTGACAGTTGAAATAGAACCTCTTCCTCTGTTAACTCACGTGTAATAAATTACTCATTTATCCTTTTTCTTAACTGAGGTCCATTTCCTTCATTTTCATCTGTAAATACCGAACAAAAATATTCATTGAGGCAGTCAGCTAGACTTTTATATCCTCTTCTACATACCTTCCTTCTTTTGTTTTTAATCTAACTAATCCTTGTTTTACTTTTCTTTTCTCATTTATGTATCTAAAAAAAAGTATTGTCCCCCTTTTTTACTGACTGTGATATTTTCTCTTCTGTGTGTGATTTGGAAGCTCTTATAACTTGCTTAGCCTCTTTCTGCCTAATCTTATAGATCATTCTGTCTTCCTCACTCTGGTTTTTTTATAATTACTAAATGCTAACTTTTAGTTTTTTACTATTTTGGACACATCTGCGGAGTACCACAGTGGTTTCTTGAATTTTTTGCTTTTACTGACAAGCCTAATGCAATTTTCTGTTGCCTTCAGTAGTGCAACTTTTAAATAATCCCATTTCTCTTGGACTCCATTTAAATTGCTCCAGTCTGATAATGACTCCTTTACACATATTCTAATTTTAGAAAAGTCTGTTTTTCTAAAGTCTAAAACCTTTGTTTTTGTGTGGTGTGACTCAGTCACTGTTCTTATATTAAACCACACTGACTGATGATCACTGGATAATTAGTTAAATAATATAACATGGAGGGGATTACTAGATATATAATAAGTTATATAATATAACATGGAGGGGATTATTAGATATATAATAATATAACATGGAGGGGATTATTAGATATATAATAAATTATATAATATAACATGAGGGGGATTATTAGATATATAGTTATTATAACATGGAGGGGATTATTAGATATGTAATAAATTATATAATATAACATGGAGAGGATTATTAGATATATAATCATATAACATGGAGGGGATTATTAGATATATAATAATATAACATGGAGGGGATTATTAAATATATAGTTATAAGATAGGGGGGTAATAGTTACTTAGTGTAACAGAGGGGATTATTAGATATATAGTTGTTATAACATGGGGGATTATTAGATATATAATAATATAACATGGGGGATTATTAGATATATAGTTATAACATGGAGGGGATTATTAGATATATAGTAATTATAACATGGGAGGGGTATTATTAGATATATAGTTATTATAACATGGGGGGATTATTAGATATAGTTATAACATGGGGGGATTATTAGATATATAATTATTATAACGGAGGGATTATTAGATATATAGTTATTATAACATGGGGGATTATTAGATATATAGTTATTATAACATGGAGGGATTATTAGATATATAGTTATTATAACATGGAGGGATTATTAGATATATAGTTATTACATGGAGGGGATTATTAGATATATAGTTATTACATGGAGGGGATTATTAGATATATAGTTATTATAACAAAGAGGGAATTATTAGATATATAGTTATTATAACATGGAAGGATTATTAAATATATAGTTATTATAACATGGAGGGATTATTAGATATATAGTTATTATAACATGGAGGGATTATTAGATATATAGTTATTATAACATGGGGATTATTAGATATATAGTTATTATAACATGGGGGATTATTAGATATATAGTTATTATAACATGGGGGATTATTAGATATATAGTTATTATACAATGGAGGGATTATTAGATATATAGTTATTATACAATGGAGAGATTATTAGATATATAGTTATTATACAATGGAGGGATCATTAGATATATAGTTATTATAACATGGAGAGATTATTAGATATATATATAGTTATTATAACATGGAGAGATTATTATATATTATATATATATATATATTTATTATAACATGGAGAGATTATTAGATATAGATATATATATATATATATATATATATATATATATATATATATATATATATATAGTTATTATAACATGGGAGGGGATTATTAGATATATAGTTATTATAACATGGGAGGGGATTATCAGATATATAGTTAATATAACATGGGGGTTATTAGATATATAGTTATTATGACATGGGGGATTATTAGATATATAGTTATTATGACATGGGGGGGATTATTAGATATATAGTTATTATAACATGGGGGGATTATTATAACATGGGGGGATTATAACATGGAGGGGGGTATTATTATAACATGGGGTATTATTATAGTTATTTTAGCATGGGGTTATTACTATGTGAGGGGGTGTTATTATAACAGTGAGGGGGGTGTTATTATAACATGGGGGTTATTATTATAACAGTGAGGGGGGTATTATTATAACAGTGAGGGGGTATTATTATAACAGTGAGGGGGGTATTATTATAACAGTGAGGGGGGGTATTATTATAACAGTGAGGGGGGGTATTATTATAACAGTGAGGGGGGGTGTTATTATAACAGTGAGGGGGTGTGTTATTATAACAGTGAGGGGGTGTTATTATAACAGTGAGGGGGGGTATTATTATAACAGTGAGGGGGGGTATTATTATAACAGTGAGGGGGTGTTATTATAACAGTGAGGGGGGGTATTATTATAACAGTGAGGGGGGGTATTATTATAACAGTGAGGGGGTATTATTATAACAGTGAGGGGGGGTATTATTATAACAGTGAGGGGGGGTATTATTATAACAGTGAGGGGGGTATTATTATAACAGTGGGGGGGGGTATTATTATTATAACAGTGGGGGGGGTATTATTATTATAACAGTGAGGGGGGGGTATTATTATAACAGTGAGGGTGCGGTCAGTCACGCTAAGTGCAGGTATGTATCACCCTGCGAGGTCCTGACGGTGTCCAGCCCCAGTTGCCGCTTTATATTTACCCGCCACCGGCCACCAAGACCAGAATCAGCCCAACATCAGCTCTTGACAACCCTCCGTCAATATTTCTGCGACAGGAGATGGAAAGGCGCGTCACTGACGTCACAGGAAACCGCGGCGGCCATCTTTAGTGCTGGCAGTGTGGCCCTCACTGTCTGATACTGGGCTGTGATACTGTGGGTAGGGTCATGGTGGGCAGGGGAGATATCAGACCAACATAACTACATTACATTCAAAGCAGTGTGTAAAAATTTATCACAGAGCTCCCCAGCATGGAAACTCACAGTAATGTGCAGTATGAGAGTATCACAGAGCTCCACAGAATGGAAACTCACAGTAATGTGCAGTATGAGAGTATCACAGAGCTCCACAGAATGGAAACTCACAGAAATGTGCAGTATGAGAGTATCACAGAGCTCCACAGAATGGAAACTCACAGTAATGTGCAGTATGAGAGTATCACAGAGCTCCACAGAATGGAATCTCACAAAAATGTGCAGTATGAGAGTATCACAGAGCTCCACAGAATGGAAACTCACAGTAATGTGAAGTATGAGAGTATCACAGAGCTCCCCAGCATGGAAACTCTCAGTAATGTGCAGTATGAGAGTATCACAGAGCTCCCAAACATTAAAAACTCACAGTAATGTGCAGTATGAGAGTATCACAGAGCTCCCCAGCATGGAAACTCACAGAAATGGGCAGTAAGAGAGTATCACAGAGCTCCACAGAATGGAAACTCACAGAAATGGGCAGTATGAGAGTATCACAGAGCTCCACAGAATGGAAACTCACAGTAATGTGAAGTATGAGAGTATCACCGAGCTCCCCAGCATGGAAACTCAGTAATGTGCAGTATGAGAGTATCACAGAGCTCCCAAACATTAAAAACTCACAGTAATGTGCAGTATGAGAGTATCACAGAGCTCCCCAACATTAAAAACTCACAGAAATACAAATGTTTAGTTTTCATTATGTTTACATTATTTTTCCTTCCCTACTAGCACCCGCATAGTCTAGCATTTAGGCATGAATACATAGCCTGACAGGAGTGAATTGTTTTCTTTTAACTTTTATTATTACTGTGTGCTACATCCTAGGTTCAATGCTGCTTTTACTTATATCTGCCCACTCAGTGCACAGTTACTATTATTTACAGTATGTACAGCAGACACACCACAAAGCATATATTCTAACTTAACCTGCACGGTGTACCTACCAAGCCTGAGTCTTATAATATAACATGCGTTGAGTTACCTCGTAATTGATAAACTTTATTAAATGGAATAGCTGGTCGATATTAGTTAGAATAGCATGTTTATTATGCATAAAATATTACCTTACTTACCTGTTTTTTGTTGCAAATATTGAATCCACCTTTAAGCTACGCGTAACAGAAGTGACCTTTTACATTAATACAAAAAGTGTGCAAATATGATTATGTTCCCCAATGTTGTGAATGTCAATGAAAAGCATGTGGAATGCCTTTGGGGTACCACATACGCGTTGTTATTTCTTTATGCACTACAAAAATAAAGAATTTAAAAAAAAAAAAAAACTCACAGAAATGTGCAGTATGAGAGTATCACAGTGCTCCACTGCATTAAAACTCACAGCATGCATTCAGCATGCGCGAGAGTACAGCACTGAGTTCTCTATAGACACAGCCAATTCCCTGCCGTCAATATTGACTCTCAGACTCCACCCAGAGTCAAAGAATATCAGGCAGAGGACAAATAAAGAGACAAAGTAGTCTCTACTTAAATCTCTGTGTATCACTTGACTGGGTTAGAATGTCAGTGATATTCCAACACAGTCAATATGAGTGTTTCTCGTATTTATCAGATCTAACTTTATAAAAATACTCAGTTATTGGGGGGAGAGGTAACAGTGCTCCCACCTTGGCTAACTGCACACAAGCAGACATATCACCTTGTGGGATCTTTGTAAAAACTGGCAACAACCCAAAAGTAACAGTGCAGCTTTAACATGGCAAGCATCATCTATTAGCTAATTAATCTCTCTCTGTATTGTCTGTTATTAGCAACAACAACAAACATGGAAAAAAAACATTCTGATTACGTGAACAGTAATAAGGAAAATAAATATCGATTGATTTCTTTTTGTCTTTTCTCAGCCATAAATATTGGAATAAACAATGCTCTTTAACCGCAGAGCTCTAACTATACAAAGCAGGCATTTCACGAAATCAATGAGATTAATTACGTCTCTGATGGATGAATGATTAACATAGAGTGACACAAGACTGAATGTTGTCACTGTTACAAATATTGTATTAATTAAATGATGGGAATAAACAGACCACACTCCTCTTCCTGACAGAGGACATGGTAAGAGTAAAGTGGGCTAACCACTCAAAAATCTAAAATCATGGGGCTAGAGCCGAACTGCCGAGGAAAGCGGTCGCATGAAACTAGAGCTCCAGACAGCACATGGCGAAAATCTAATTATACCTGTAAAAAATAACCACTGACCCTCCAAAAACGACTGCAAAGACCCCCCAAAACAAAATGGGAAAGAAAAAAAAAATACGGGGCTAGACAAACCTACCTCCGGGCTGACAATCGGCGATATGTGGAGGCAAGCACTAGGCCCGACAGAGCCCAATATGGCGGCCCTCCACGGCGGCTGTTCTGATTTTTCGGATGATCTCTCTGGAGACGCCGAAGACGATTACCTAACAGCCCCAGCCATACCACAGAAGACCAGGTCCCAGAAGAAGGGAACCGACGCAGAATTGGTAACCACAGAGGTTCTGAAAGCCCTACTGGCGGAACCCCAAAACAATATTTTGACGGACGTCAAGGCCCTCAGGGGAGAAATGCAGGGCCTGACAGGCCGCATCAGCACACTGGAGGTATCCTCACAAAGCCACCAGCAGAACCTATTGTCCTTACAGAAGGCGGTGCAGGACTTACAAGGGCAGAATCAGCCATATGAACGCCCTTTCGCGTCCCAAGAGGACGCCAGGAGAAGGCAAAACTTAAAAGTTAGAGGGCTCCCAGACGAGATACTGGAGTCTGAACTTCCGCACGTTATACAACGCATACTGGGGGCTGTATTACCTCAGGGACAGTCCGAAGCCATCATCCCTGCAGACCAATTTCGGATCCCTAAACTACCCAGGGCGCCGCCTTCAGCCACGAGAGACACCATGATCACATTCCGAAATGGAAGTGATAAAACAACGATCCTCACGCCCCTCAGGGGCAAAACCCCATTACAGTTCGAAAATAGGGGACTGACCTTCTTTGCCGATCTGTCAAATGGCACCCAGGCCTGGCGCAGGTCGCTACGGCCACTCACCTCTCTGCTCCAACAAAATGGTATCAGCTACAGATGGCGGAACCCCAGAACTCTCAAAGTACAACAAGGCACGGACTCCCATCTGATCCACGATATCCAGGACGCATCGGACCTTCTGCGGACTCTGGGCATCCCACAGGACCCACTCACCCAGGAAAGACCCCCTTCACCAGACCACGTCGGAGCATAACTGGGACCCGGCGACAATCAACCCGTTTATCCCGAGAGGCGCAACCCCTGTGTCCTATGCTGCGGTCACCACCTAATTCTCGCACCATACCTAGGACTGTACAATCCTCGGAAGCTGAATGAAAGACACCAATGCCTACAAGAAACCCCGATTTACTCCTGGACTTGTAATCTATAAATTGGACTTGCCAGATGGTACACCCCCCGCCGTGACAAAGCAGGGCCTTGGCCCCTCCCGTCCACACGAGACCCATAGATAGAATTTGTCCCGAGTGAAAGGCTATATAGCGGCTTTACCACCCCCTAAAAACCTACCAGCAGAGACAAGATATACCCCACTCACACACACTCTTCACGCAACCGACCAGACAGGGAAACTCAACATTCGAGGAGCTGCCAGGGGACACAACTACAGACACTACCACACAATTGACCACGCACACATACCAGATCACCCAACAATTGACCACGATCACCCAACATATCCACCTCCACACACCTCTAGACGCAAGCCTACCTTGCAACAACGGGGTACTGGCCATTAGGGGACCTGACACACACAACAATCTAGTGTAAGCCAAGTAAAGAACGGCCCTCCCCCACATACCCTTGCAACCTTCAACATGTCTGACAAGACGACTACCCCTGGGGAACCCATAACAGACTCTACACAACAGCAAGAGGGTTTGCACGCTGATCCTACCTAACCCCCCACAAGATATAGCACAATCCAACTACGCTGTGTGTTCAATGTATGAGATAGGCGACCGACCAGCCTACACAGGCAACAGCAGGGAAGCATCACGATACTATCTACCACTGTTAGATTTACTCACTATAACTCCTAGACACCTGCTGCCCTACTAAACCCCACTCCCGAGGTCTCTGCTTCCCAGACGTGGGAATCAGCTGATTCCAAGCAGATCACTGACCAGCAAAGTCCCTACTAAACGGGAGACTTCCCTATGCATGCTTATAACATCTGTTTTTATGTGGTATTATTATTATCGTTTTCTTTATGCTTACTATTCTCTCAAGTTTAATTTTCTTGCTTGTAACCAGTTGAGTTGGAGCTATACAGGGAGTGCAGAATTATTAGGCAAGTTGTATTTTTGAGGATTAATTTTATTATTGAACAACAACCATGTTCTCAATGAACCCAAAAAACTCATTAATATCAAAGCTGAATATTTTTGGAAGTAGTTTTTAGTTTGTTTTTAGTAATAGCTATTTTAGGGGGATATCTGTGTGTGCAGGTGACTATTACTGTGCATAATTATTAGGCAACTTAACAAAAAACAAATATATACCCATTTCAATTATTTATTTTTACCAGTGAAACCAATATAACATCTCAACATTCACAAATATACATTTCTGACATTCAAAAACATAACAAAAACAAATCAGTGACCAATATAGCCACCTTTCTTTGCAAGGACACTCAAAAGCCTGCCATCCATGGATTCTGTCAGTGTTTTGATCTGTTCACCATCAACATTGCGTGCAGCAGCAACCACAGCCTCCCAGACACTGTTCAGAGAGGTGTACTGTTTTCCCTCCTTGTAAATCTCACATTTGTTGATGGACCACAGGTTCTCAATGGGGTTCAGATCAGGTGAACAAGGAGGCCATGTCATTAGATTTACTTCTTTTATACCCTTTCTTGCCAGCCACGCTGTGGAGTACTTGGACGCGTGTGATGGAGCATTGTCCTGCATGAAAATCATGTTTTTCTTGAAGGATGCAGACTTCTTCCTGTACCACTGCTTGAAGAAGGTGTCTTCCAGAAACTGGGAGTTGAGCTTGACTCCATCCTCAACCCGAAAAGGCCCCACAAGCTCATCTTTGATGATACCAGCCCAAACCAGTACTCCACCTCCACCTTGCTGGCGTCTGAGTCGGACTGGAGCTCTCTGCCCTTTACCAATCCATCCATCTGGCCCATCAAGACTCACTCTCATTTCATCAGTCCATAAAACCTTAGAAAAATCAGTCTTGAGATATTTCTTGGCCCAGTCTTGACGTTTCAGCTTGTGTGTCTTGTTCAGTGGTGGTCGTCTTTCAGCCTCTTACCTTGGTCATGTCTCTGAGTATTGCACACCTTGCTTTCGGGCACTCCAGTGATGTTGCAGCTCTGAAATATGGCCAAACTGGTGGCAAGTGGCATCTTGGCAGCTGCACGCTTGACTTTTCTCAGTTCATGGGCAGTTATTTTGCGCCTTGGTTTCTCCACACGCTTCTTGCGACCCTGTTGACTATTTTGAATGAAAATGTTCGATGATCACGCTTCAGAAGCTTTGCAATTTTAAGAGTGCTGCATCCCTCTGCAAGATATCTCACTATTTTTAACTTTTCTGAGCCTGTCAAGTCCTTCTTTTGACCCATTTTGCCAAAGGAAAGGAAGTTGCCTAATAATTATGCACACATGATATAGGGTGTTGATGTCATTAGACCACACCCCTTCTCATTACAGAGATGCACATCACCTAATATGCTTAATTGGTAGTAGGCTTTCGAGCCTATACAGCTTGGAGTAAGACAACATGCATAAAGAGGATGATGTGGTCAAAATACTCATTTGCCTAATAATTCTGCACGCAGTGTATATATATATTTTAAGCACCCGGTCAACTTAATCGAATGGGCAACTAATTACCTACGTAAGTTCTGGGCGTATGTCCTAGCACACCATCTTAGGACTCAGCTAGCCACTAGTGACCCCGAACCTTATGCCCGCTCTGGGTTAAGCCTAACCTGCCTGGGCTACATATTTTGAATGACAGATAGGACTGCCCGATATGTTTATTTACAGTTATCTCATCTTTGTTTGTTTTTTTCTCTTTTTTCTGCTTTTGTGTCCCATTCCCGTACCTCACTGACCCACTTCCAGCTCAGATAACTGACGTAAACATCAGTACCATATGTAGTTGGGACACGCAGGCTGAAATATCTGATTGCTATGTTCATATATGTTGTTACGCTACTTTAAACAAAAATAACAGTGCAGTATGCCTTGCATTTTCATACTAACTAACATTGTCTTATGTCAATTACCGATGTACCTATGCTTACCCATATCATTGCCAAATGATGTCCTAATTACTGCACTGTCAAAAATAAAGAATTAAAAAAAAAAAATCTAAAATCATGTATCGATTTTTTACCAGCTTGGGATAAAGTTTGCAATTCTCTGCGTATTCATATGGAGACCCTGAAAAAATGCCAAATTTCCTTCGCAATCTGAATATTCATTCCTAGCTCTTAGAATCTTTTTATTCACCCAGAGATCCTCTACAACCCAGCAATTCACTGAGAAATTCTATTTTATTCTGTAGATCAGACATCTGCCTCATTTTCTACCGGTAGTATAATATCTTTAATAGTAAAATCTGATCTTCTGTATATAAACACTTACAAGCACTTTTCTAAGCCTATAAGTACTAAGGTGCCTTGAACCACTATATCGCAGGGAGGGAATACCCATTTTCAACGTGCTAATGTCATCTGCATTCAGTAAACTCATTATGATCCTTCGTAAGAGGCCTAACATGTGAATATCGTCCTTTCTACGTCATCATCTTCATTTAATAAGAGAGATGGATTACACCCCCCATTACGTTTCGTTTTAGCTCCAGATCCGGTACCCAACGTTACAATGTCTTAATGCTGCTTTAATGACATTGGTGATATTACTAATAGCAGTGTCACATTACTGTGATACACTGCAGACATAAATCAGACATAAATATCATTATCCCACTTGCTTGACCAAAGGTCAATAGATTTTTATAAACCAATTTCATGTGAGTTACTAAGTAGAAAGTCGGCATGAATTTACTTGCAGCCCAAGTCATCCTCTGGAAGCCAAACGCTCACTCCATGCAACAGCAAACAGGTCACTCTTAGGAGTCGTTACTAAACCTGCACTTGTGACATATTTTCAAGGAAATTGCAGTTTTTTGGGCCTAATTTGCTCTGTTGAAAAACAACTACCGTAAGTTGGGTGTTTTTTATCCCAATTTTGCTTACAATTTACAATTTCCCACAACTTCCAAGCTAGTAAAAAGGACTCTCGGAATCCAATCCTCTCCCCATCACCCCCCTCTCACCATCACCCCCCTCTCCCTCTTACCATTTTCCCTCACACCATCACCCTCTCACACACAGGATCACCCCCCACACACAGGATCACCCCCACACACTCAGTATCACCCCCCCTCACACACACTGTTATTTGTTTGGTAATAGTCTTTAGTTTGTAGCCTTTCTGTCTCTTTCTACCCCCTCACTCTGTGATCTTAGATGTTTATGACCCTTTGCCAGAATGGTGTCTATTTTCTATCAAACCTGTGTCTTATCTGCACTCATGTCGCTTTAACCCCTGTATCACAACTCAACTTTGAATTCTATGTGTCGTCTTGCTCAGAAATGCTTCAGACTTGAAAAAAGGGAGCTTGTCATTACAAGATTCTGTTAGTCCAATTAAAAAGGTATTACATCTACATCACTGGACTAATACGGCTATAATCTCTACTTTCATATATAAAAAAGACATCAATATATCAAAATGTATTATAATATTTTTCAAAATACTAAGTCACTTAACAGGTCTATCAAGAATATTAAATTATTTGAAAAGTGTATCCAAAAATATTAAATCAAGGTCTTTGTTGAATAATTATCCCAATTCATATACGGTAACCTGCATAGACCTTTTTTAGTTTATTT
This sequence comes from Pelobates fuscus, assembly GCF_036172605.1. Taxonomy (NCBI): domain Eukaryota; kingdom Metazoa; phylum Chordata; class Amphibia; order Anura; family Pelobatidae; genus Pelobates; species Pelobates fuscus. Next base: position 11,954,055 of record NC_086324.1, on the reverse strand, counting down.
TCATAAAATTGACAAATTGTATTTGCTGATTTATGGCAAATTTGCAAAGTGCTGAGATTACTTGTTAAATAAAAACATGGGTTTCATTTTTGATCCTACACAACTAAAAGGTACACGTTGTGGCGTTTTTCCTCCTTTTTGTGACTTGGTATTTGTATATGTGCACAATAAATATACACGTTATATAATATGACGCATATGGGATATGATGTGAACATCTTAATATGGGGCACAAGTACAATGCTCACTAATATAGGTACATGTCACTAATGTACTGCTCACTAATATAGGTACATGTCACTAATGTACTGCTCACTAATATAGGTACATGTCACTAATGTACTGCTCACTAATATAGGTACATGTCACTAATGTACTGCTCACTAATATAGGTACATGTCACTAATGTACTGCTCACTAATATAGGTACATGGCTCTCATTATATATTTTTGTCACTCAGTATCAAGTGATTCTCTTGCATTACAAGTTAGAGGTACAAGAGGGCAAAGAGGTGAAATTATTGTTCTCATTTGTTTTAAGCTCATGCCTGTCTGAAAATGGTGAAAAGGGAATTTGCTAGTTTTGTATCTTGGCAGAAACAGAACCTTCCACATATCTCTCTGGTAAGGGTTCAATGTTCACCACAATATTACCATTCATTTAGGATTATTTCCCCATAATGCTGCAACAATATATCCACACGTTACATAAATTATATCAATTATGGAACACTGAATATGACGCAGAGAAGTCTTAATACTATATCATCATTTATTCTCCGTACCCTGCCTCTCCTATGAGTGACCCCCAAACTCTGCACATCAGTGAACCCCTAAAATTCGCTTCTCCGTCACATCTACTTCCTGAACCCTCCCCTGCTACTTACCTCCAACCTCAGCAACATTTACCCTGGTCTCACTCTACTTTATAGAGCGCGATTTTCCTCTGTCTGAAATCATTGATAATTACCTAGAAAGCACATCATGATCTAAGTAGTATCTTCAATAATGGCCCATTAGTCAAACATTACATTGTATCCTGTTACCTTTTGAATGTATTTATTTATAAATGGCATTTATAAAACGCCAACATATTCCACCGCGCTGAACAATTGGGAAACAGACAATACAATATAAACAGACTAACACAAAAGTTAGAGGACTCTGCCAGACAGCTTACAATCTAAAGGTTAAAATTGGAGTGATAAGACGAGAGCTAGCAGAGGAATTTGGAGGTTTTAACCACTATTATCTCTTTTTGATTATAAATTCATAGGTCATGGCTAAGCACTTTTCTACAAATGTTACATTATGAAATACATTTTATTTTATGTAATAAATGTAACAGTAAATATAATTATTATTATAATTCTAAGCTATGCGTGCTTTCCATGCCATCTAAATACAGGGGAGTGGGACCAGTCGATTTCCGTAGTCATTAGGTCCACGCAGAATGACACTGGAAAATAAATGATTGCTATTCATTTATTTGTCAAATGTTTGTACTAGAATTTATTTTTCCTTTTTTATATGTTCATGAGGTTTTACGACATTTGATGGGTATTCCATGTCGTGTCAAGGTAAGTGTATCTGTGTGTCAGTGTCTGTCAGTGTGTGTCTGTCAGTGTGTGTATCTGTGTGTCAATGTGTGTATCTGTGTGTCAGTGTGTGTATCTGTGTGCCTGTGTGTGTCAGTGTGTATCTGTCAGTGTGTGTATCTGTGTGTCAGTGTGTGTATATCTGTGTACCAGTTTGTGTATCTGTGTGTCAGTGTCTGTCAGTGTGTATCTGTCAGTGTGTGTATCTGTGTGTCAGTGTGTGTATATCTGTGTACCAGTTTGTGTATCTGTGTGCCTGTGTGTGTCAGTGTGTATCTGTCAGTGTGTGTGTCTGTGTGTCAGTGTGTGTATATCTGTGTACCAGTTTGTGTATCAGTGTGCCTGTGTGTTTCAGTGTGTATCTGTCACTGTGTGTATCTGTGTGTCAGTGTGTGTATATCTGTGTACCAGTTTGTGTATCTGTGTGCCTGTGTGTCAGTGTGTATCTGTCACTGTGTGTATCTGTGTGTCAAGTTGTGTCAAATTAGTGTGTATATATAGTAAAAAACAAAATTGCCAAAAAATATATCATGCTCTGCTAAATGAAAGGTTTATGCAACGGGTCAAAAAAATTTTTTGGGGGGGAGGAGGGGGGGAGGGCAGGATTCCACGATGTTGAATTCCACCATGTCAAAGGGTTCCACAGGAGAATTGAATTGGGAACCCTTGGTATACACAATCACTCGGTAATGTATTTACACTAATCAAAAGTGTAATTTCACCTTCTTTCCCTCAAATTGTTTTAAATGATATTTTCCTCCCAAATCCCCTGTTTAGGTCTCTCTAGCTTTTCAATACTAAAAACAAGACAGTAATCTCATGAAAAGCAGATACTATATTTGCAATTGTATTAAAATGTAATTCATTTCAAGTGTTTTCTATTATTTTAATGACAAACATATTCCCACAACTACTCATATTTCTATAAACGTTTTCTTTTAACACCAATGCAATTTAAGAAAAAAATAATTATAAAAATAATTATAGAAAGAATACAAGATCAATATCCGCCATAACACAGTGTTTGGCGTCAGAGGCCGGGTTATAATAGCCCGTTGCTGCTCCTGTTTGGCGTAAAGGCACTGGGAAAGTAATTTCACATGACAGTTTTATGGTATATTGACGAGGTACAAACTTCGCTGAGAACAAGGTTTTATCGAAAAGCTGTCTGGCCTTGGAAGAACCTCTGTGATGCCATTAACAGCTATCTAATGTATGTTGACTTTAAACCGTTGAAGCAGTTCCAATCTATTGTATTTCAGATTACATTACTATTAGTCAGGGAAAAGCATTAACTTTAAAGCAACAGAAATTCCAATAATGGGAAAAGTTGACATTTTTGTAATTATGAAGACACAGAAAAATATTGAAAAGTGATTAACTTGAGCTGTGTTGGTACGGCGGGTATGTGTTGCTTTAAATATTGTTGGGCATGAGGTCTGAACAGGGTAGCCATACTACCCAACTAATTAGAGGTGCTTATTTAACATGTTCAATACATGCGCCAAGCAACATAACCACTACAGCTCAGTGTTGCCATTCGACTCCCATTTTTAATTTCAAACTCTTAGGAGACAATTTGACAAAAACAAGGGTTCTTCTCCCATAACCAAAGACTTTCCCCATACCGGCTGAATTAATGATACAGATTTTACACATATGCATTATCAGGGTGGGTGAGTTTTATTCAACCAGGATAGAAGTGATTGCCCGAGAGAGCTACTTTAAACCACTCCCATCAGTCTCAGCTGATCAGTCTGGTTGGGCAGAATTGAAACTGACAATATGAAAGTGCCTGACGTCCACAGAAAAAGCTGAGATACTGCACGCCTTTATAATGGAGCCACAAAAATAGGAATTCACAAACATACGTTAAGGGTTCTAAAAATATTATTTCTTTCTGAAAAGTAGGGGTTTTGTTGTGGTGAGTTTTGTGCAAATTTAGAGGTTTAGAAAACATTGGCACTTGTATTTCAATATTCTCAATGCTATATTCATGGTTAGGATAGCAGGGTTTACATAACGTTACGTGAAATCCTTCAATAAACTTGTCAAAATCTGGCAAGGAACACCCGTTAGGCGAAGTATTAGGATGACAGTGGAATGCCAATGTGATTTTGACACTTTCTTTCAAGATAAGTATCAGCAATATAAAGCCCAGTCCTGCTCATTGCTACTGAATCCTGCCAATAAAGTTTGTTTCATGAAAATGATCTCCATCTTTTATTACACTACGATTCCCAGAACCCACTGCTGTTGGCAAGTTTATGTTATGGCGGCTGAAGTGCAAGAAGATGTGCAGTGTCCAAATACTCTGGCCTCAAAAGGATGGAAAAATAATGAAAACCTTCTTTCTTTATTTATTTTTTAAATAAATAAGAACAAAAACGTATGTGAATATGAAGTCTGTTAAAAAGGCTCAGCAAGAGTTCATTAGCAGAAATGAACTGCACAAAAACAGGAGCGATGTATGAATTATGCCACAAAAGGACTCCATACTGACACACTACAATGCGAAAAATAAAGCCCAGCGCTCGTATCTCAGCACTAACAGGCATTCTGTCCCCAAAATGTCAATGGATAATAGAAAGAGGAAACAATTGGGAGATTTCATTGAGAGAAATCGGAACAAAAAGGTTGTCATTTAGCATGAAAAAAATTGCATGTTTTTGTTGATTTGCTTTTCACAGCTTTGTGCTCAATAATACAATTTTTTGCCTTTTAAGACACATGACATGTCTGACACGTCATGATTCCCTTTTATTCCAGAAGTTTGGTCCTTAAGGGGTTAAATGTACCCTCACCAACAGAATGACCACAGGGATAATTTTGGATGACACGCTTTTAATCAATCTAGCAATAAACAATGTGTGATTAGATGTAAGGAGGAACACAACAACGAGGCCACGTAAGGCAAAATGTACAGATTTACAGAGAGAGTAGTAGTTACTCAGAATAGTCTGCTAATGGTAACAGTAAAGATGATTAGTTATATAGAAAGGGTAGTAGGTAGCTGGAATAGCCTTCCAGTGGGAGCAGTAACAGTGATATAGAAAGGGTAGTAGATCCCTGGAATAGCCTTCCAGTGGGAGCAGTAACAGTGATATAGAAAGGGTAGTAGATACCTGGAATAGCCTTACAGTGGGAGCAATAACAGTGATATAGAAAGGGTAGATACCTGGAATAGCCTTCCAGTGAGGGTAGTAGATACCTAGAATAGCCTTCCAGTGGAAGCAGTAATAGGTAACAGTGATATAGAAAGGGTAGTATGTACTTGGAATAGCCTTACAGTAGAAGTAGCAAGGACTAGCAGTGATATAGAAAGTATAATAGATACCTTTTAGCTAAGTCAGTAGAAAGTGATATAGAAAGTGCAGTAGCTACCAGCAGGGCCGGATTAACATAGGGGCTGATGGAGCTGCAGCTCCAGGCCCAGGCCCATGGAATAGGCCCATTGATTTTAAAAAAATGTTTTTTATTTTTTACTTTTTATTTTTTTTACACACTACTCTTAGGGTTGCCAGGCATTTATCATGTATTTCTTATGGTTGCCAGGTATTTCTCAGAAGTATTTCTCAGGTATTTGAGGCTGTCTGGCCGGTGCCAGTATTGCAGTAATACCGGCATTACAAATGTCTGTCTCAGTATAAACAGAGATTATTCTACAATACCAGTGCCGGCCAGTAGGGGGTCGCTGTTTGTGTGGAGATAGGCAGGGATAAGAAGTTCCAGCATCTTCCTCCCTGCCTCTCTCTACTCACTGATCCGCAGGGGAGCAGCTCTGCACAGAGAGTCCAGACAGCAGTTTTGAGCCTGCGAGACATGTGGACAGTGAGAGACTTGGGGACGCTGAGACATTGGGACACTGGGAGACATAGGGATACTAGGTAACATGGGGACCATGAGACACTAGGGACACAATGGCCCCATGTCTCCCAGTGGGCCCCTAATCTCTCAGTGTCCCCATGTCTCCCAGACAGTGTCCCTAATGTCTCAGTGTCTCCCAGTGTCCCCATGTCTCCCAGTGTGTCTGGGGTCTCTCAGTGTCCCTAGTGTCTGTGTCCATAGTCTCCCAGAGTGCCCTAGTCTCTAAGTGTCCCCATGTATCTCCCAGTGCCTCAGTGTCCCCAAGTCTCACAGTGTTCCAATGTCTCTAAGTGTCCCCTAGTGTCCTAGTGACATCGGGACACTGGGAGACATGGGGATACAAACACTAGGGGACACTGAGAGAAATAGAGACACTGGGGGACACAGGAAGACATGGGGACACTGGGCAACTTTGAGACCTTGGAGATATGGGGCACTCCCAGTGTCCCCATGTGTCCCTAGTATCTCAGTATCTCCATGTCTTCCTGTGTCCCCAAGTCTCTCAGTGTCCGTAGTGGCCAACTGTCCCTAGTCTCCCAGTGTCACAGTGTCCCAATGTCTCCCAGTGTCCCCATGTCTCCTAGTATCTCAGTGTCCCCTAGTATAAAAGAAAAAAATATCAGGCACTCACTGTGATAGATTTAAGCAGTTTTATTGGACACTGCAATGTTTTGACCTGTACCCAGGTCTTTATCGAGTCTCCAGTGTCCCCTATATATCGCAGTGTCTCAGTGGCCCATGTTTTCCAGTGTCCCCTCATATCTCAAAGTCACCCATTGTCCCCATGTCTCTGTGTGCCAGAGTCTCAGTGTCCCTAGGTCTCCCAGTGTTCCCTAGTATCTCAGTGTCCCCATGTCTCCCAGTGTCCCAATGTCTCTCAATGTCCCCTAGTGTCCTAGTGACATGGGGACACTGGGAGACATAGGGACACAGACACTGAGGGACTGGGAGACATGGGGACATGGACATGTCCCCTTTTTGTGTATGTTCACCCCTTTCGGCAGTTCTGGTTATGTGATTTGTGTCAGTGGCCCACCCTTTTACCCCATCCATAGACTTCATGCTTTACTGGACACTGCTGTTAGGGGGTATGGTATGGGTTTACTTGAAAGATGAAAGTGTGAGATTAGCATAGGATTTGTGTTTTCTCATAGCTGGATCCTATGAGTTTCCCTCCAGCACCATCTCCATCAGATACATGACGCTTGGGAGGTAGGACTGTTTTAGTGTTGTTGGTCAATAAGATTTTGTAATTAGGCCCATCATAATTGTCAGCACCAGGCCCACTTGGCTCTTAATCTGGCCCTGGCTACCAGGAATAGCATTCTAGTGACATGAACTGCTTTCGTTCTAGGGTCATCTGCCAAATTAAAGCAACTCTCCATGTACCATAACAACTTTATCGCAATGCCTAAATTCCTGGTTAACAAACAGTTTAACTCAAAGTGCTCAAGATGGCTCGTCACACATAAGCCTTGGAGCGGGCACTAGTGATAGGCTGAGATTGTCGGTGCAACAATATTGCTGCTGGTCTATATATCAATATTTGTTTATGTAGTAAATAAATACAGAATTCTAAAATTGAGAGATAAAAATAATGCTAACCTATTGAAAATCCATCAGTCACAATAATTACCTTTTAATTACTTCATTTTCTGCAAAAGAAAAAAATAAGAAAATGCAGTGGTGATGATTTCAATCAATGGACTATATAATCACCATAACCACTACAGCTTAGCGACTAGCGCAGAGAGGGAATCAAAGTCAGTAAAACTTCTTGTTTTGCTTCCCTCATGGGGAGGCCGAAAACCTAAACAAATAGCAGGTCACTATGGTGTCAGCCAGGAATATATGCTTGTATTTCTAACGCTACAGTGTTCCTTTAAATTTGGAGATATTTCCACTAAATAAAGTTAATGCAAAAATATTCATTGATATATTCAGCACAACGTTTCTGGTTCTTAAAAATCCCGTACTTATGAGATTACTTTGTCTTTTTCTTTTCAAGAATCTGAAATTGGTGAATAGTCTAAAATCTGCTTTTTGTGCCACAAGATTGAGCTCTGAAAAGCAAGTAAATTGATATTAATGTGCCTACTTAATGCAGAAACTGCACATTAATCCGAGCCTCCAAACGAAGGCTAATTTAACGTAATATCTGCTGCTAATAAATTAATAAATTACACAATGGGGCATGGACTAAACAAGGCCATTTACATAAAAAATAATTATTTAAACCTAAGAGGGAATGCATTTAGTTACTCTTATATTGGGAAAAAAATGCAAATACATTGTGTAAATGAAAGCACGATTTAATCTACATGTATAATTTCACGGTTTGCACCTAATATATTAATAGTGCATTCGACCAATCTACGCTAATGCGATAATTTATTTACTGTGCAGAATTCATTCTGAGGTCATGTTAAGGAATAAACTACGTTAATTAACGGGTTGACACCCATTTCACTCACAATGATTACTTTAGTCATTAAAAAATCAAGTCTTTGTTAAAGAACTACTCTATCACCATGACAACTTCAGCAATTTTCATTTAAGGTTGTCCGCCAATGTATTTTCACACATTCAGGCAAGCTTTTGACTTTCCTAAACAACCCTGAATTATTTGCTTGCTATAGTTCTGATGTTCAACTATGTCACCTCCGACCACTTGGTGATGGGCTTAGAATAATGAGACTTGTAGTCCTAAAACAGGTTTTGGGGTGACATTTGGCACATTCGCAGTGCCTTTTCCTCTCCAACTGAACTTTTCCAAATGTCACATGGTGTTTAATTGCTTTGATCATCATATAATATGGGAATATTTCGTAATTAGAAATATAGCAGGCAAAGTAGGCAAATCCACACTTTGGCCAGTGAATATTTTTTTAAAAATGCATCACGCAGGGCAGTCGTGATAGATCTCTTTCTTTCGACTAAATTGAAAACCGTCCTAATTTAGGCCGATTGGCAGGTCGTCCAGATTCGGTATCAGCGTACTTTGTAATAGATACATAATATTATGTAGATAATTTGCAGCACATTTATTGGCCCATTTTTGCACCGTTTTGGTTCGTCTGAATAAATTTCCTGAATATTTGGCATTGGTGACATTTGGACGAGCCAAACTAAATTTTATTTTCGGATGAAGTGATTCAGTTAAACCAAATTTTTCTGCCATGTACAAGTCTAATAGAGATGAATTTTCCCCAATGCCCCTGTCAAATAAAATATATTTAGAATGATTCAATAAGCCATGAATTGTCAATTGAACAGCGTTCATATGTTAGTTCTAAATAGCTAACTGAATCAGATAATCTGGTTTTCCCCTTGGACTATGTATTTTGATCTAAAACGTACAATTCCCTTCCAATTTCTACATGATTTGTAACTTTGTGAATAATTTTTATTTAACATCATCTTGCAAAAAAAAAAAAAAATGTGAAGGTGTTTATTTGCTTAACAGTGAATTGGGCCAATTTAAAAGCAACTTTTCCCAAATATAAGACTAAATATCCAATTTGAGGATAAAGTTGATATACTTATATATATTTTTTTAAATCGGCTGTTTTGACCTACATTTTACAAATTTGCTTTCCAAGTCACCACAATTAATTCTTTAGAATATTCACTTATCCGTTTAGAGATTAGCAAGATTTACTGATTAAAGGGACACTCCAAGAACCACACTCACTATAGCTTACTGTAGTAATTAAGATGGACGTCTGTCCCACCCAGTGCCTCACATTTGAAATTGTTGGCATTCTTGAAATAAATAAATAAATGTGCATCCCCCGACTCCTCCCCGCTCCCCAGTTATGTAATTTGGAGAAGTTTACTCATTTGACCATATATTCATGCCCTCTCCAAACAAATCAGCCTTTTCTACTTGTGTAAGTGTCCGCCTCACTAGTCCATCTGCTACACTATCCATAGCTGTGCTGTGAGACTTTCAGGGTCCACGCACCCCCAGCAGGCTTGTTCCTTTATTTGATTTATAAAATACTTTATCAGGAAGGATACATTGAGATTTCTCTCATTTTCAAGTATTTCCTTTAAAGAGGGTATTGGGGACAACTTACAAAGGAACTGGAATGATTACACCGCTATAAGTCAGCTGGAAAAATAGCTAAGTTAGAAACATTTTGTGATTCAGCTCTTTGCCTTGAAATTTGCAATTTCCTTGTCAATTCTCCACAATTATTGGCTTTATCAAAAAAGCCCAGCCCTCCAGTTCCTAGTACCCAGAGCAGAGCCTGCTGGAGCATTAGCCCTGTGTATTTACAGGGAATAAAGAGGATCATGTCATACAGACTTTCGCCTGGCTGCAAAGTACTATTAGCATCCCAGTTCTCCCCCCCTGTGTCTGCGTCAGAGCCCCCAGTCCTGTGACGTTGCAGACAGGGAGGGAGCTGTCCAGTGGAAGATGGTGCTGAAATTGCAGCAGGAGCACCAGCAGCCTTCCTGAAACTCACAGCTCACACTCCATGCAGCCCCACTCAGCTCTCTCCCCCCATCGTTATTCCAAAAAGCCAAACAGGAAGAGCAATATTAAGGGATCAGCCTGCTGCTCCATCTCTCTCTCTCTCTGAGAGCAGTTTAAACAATAGTCCTGATACATTGTAACAATCATCCTTCCTTTCCATCCCAGGGAGATGGCTTCAGCATCAGGACCAGCAGCATGACAGGAAACATCAGCAGCAGCTGGATTGGGGGGGATGCAACAAGGGGGTGATTGCATGCACTAGCATGCAAGGCAGGAACTGGAGAGAACACTGTGTAGTTGGGATCTGCTACATTGCATCCATGCAGTGAGGTCCATGGTCCCATGCCAGTGCAAGCCTGCTGGGTAAAGAGGTCCAGGAGATGGCACCCTGAGATGTTCCTCTGGAATGTGGTCTTTTTGGACATTGAGGTGGGATAAAAGCACAAGCTATGCAGTAAGCTCTGATACTAAGAATTTTCCCTGGTCAGTGCTGTCTATGTTTTTTCTATAGCCTCCTGGTGACATTGTATGTAGATGGGGAAACGTGAAATAAGGATTGTCCACGTTCTCCCAGCTTTTTGTTATTGATTTATGTATTTTTTGTGTGTGTATTATCTGTAAAGGAGTATGTGCTTTGCCTCCCATGTGTTTAAATTCCATTTGGATGAATTTGTTAGTGACATATCCAGATGTGGGTGCATATTGACCAAACCCATGCAGAAGAAGAAATACAAGTTCTGGAATTAATTGGAATGCATTTCCTAATGTCATTTATTTATCTGATTTCAATAGTATGTGAAAGTTATTGATTGACCTGTTTTTATAACAATATTTTTTAATTGAAAGGCTGTGCTTTTTAATCTCTTCAACTGCTGTTGTTCAGAATTGATGCTAAACCCACATAGAGTCTTGTCTCTTTGTTTCCAAAGTCCTAGTGACTAGAACAACTCATCTGGAGGTATACATTTCATGATTTTTTTCAAGAAAAATAATAAACCTTGTTTGCCAGGCAAATGGAAATTGTTCAAAGTTGGCAGTTGATCCACTGATAGCCTATGTTGGAGTCTATTAACATCTGCTTTATGCCAACACTTTGGGGGTAATAAAGGAGATACTATTGTGAAGTAGACAACATTTCAACAGAGGAGCATGCACAAGTCCACTCAGAGGCATTGGTTCACATGAGTTCCTAACTTTGAAGAAGACATCTCAGTACTGGAGCACACACAAGTCTACACTAAGGCATTAGATCAATTAGGTGTCAAGTTCTAAATAAATCTCCACACTGGATTTTGCACAAGTCTACACCATTGGATCACTTTGGTGTCCAACTGTAAAGAAATCTCAAAACTGAAGCTTGCACAAGTCTACACCAATGCATTGGATCCCTGAAATGTCCAATTCTCAAGACGACATCTTAACACTAGAGTTTTCACAAGGCTACACCAAGGCATTGGATCAGTTGGGTGTCCAGCACTAAAGAAGACAACATCTCAACAGTGGAGCTTGCACAAGTCCACACTGAGGCACTGAATTTTCTGGGTTTCCAGCTATTTTCCAACTTATTTTGTGTAGTCCAAATTTTGCACATGTTCTTGAGAACCTTTCTGCTTTTATGGTGCTGTGCATTACTGGGTTCTAGACAGATGTTGCGCCACCAGGGTTTAATCAAGTGCCGCTGCCGCATGTTCTTCAATGACTTGAAAGTCTTCCTGCTTCGGCGCCCTCCTCCATCCCCTAGCTTGCCCATGACCACCTCACAATGTGATCTGGGCCCTGGGGGTGGCTTGGCAGCCAATAATAACACATTGACAGCCTTGGGGAGACCATGGAGGGCGCCAATAGGTGGGACAACTCCAGAGGAGGACTGGAGTTGCCCAGCAACAGCCATTGGACTTCAGCACCAGCCCATGTCTATGGTTGATAGCACTTCATCAGATGAGTTCTGCAAAGGAAAAGCTGAAGATAGATACTCTGTTACCAGCAGTCTGGACAGTGGGATGAGGACCCCTCTCTGTAGGATCTGCTTCCAAGGAACTGAACAGGTAGGTACCCAATGTACAACTCTTCCTGTAGAACAAGAAGGGGGAGGGGGAGGGGGAGAATGTTGTATTCCACTTCCTAGTTTGTTACAAATCTCAAAGATCATATTACAGATGGTTATTCTAAACAGATTATTAGCAGTAGTGCTGGTATTGCTTTTATCGCGTTGTTCTCTTAATATAAAAAGTATTGTACATTGCCAGGATAGTGAATAAACTCTCTAAAAGGGGAACAGACATGGGAGGGCTATATGTGATGTACTTGAGTTATTTAAATTCAGTAGCAGCAGGCTTTGCACAATGTTTCTATCTACATTTGCGATATCTGCGCATATACATAGACAGACAGAATATGATAAACCATCAACTGAATCATAACATTTAGGCCCAAGTATCGGAGCTCAGAAAATAGTTGAGGTTTTGAGTGTTTTCCCATAGCAGAGCTATTTTGGCCCAAACTTTGCAATTTAGTTTGCAAAGTCTTCACCATTACCCAAGTAGAGTGCTATATATTTATATTTAATGTGAGTTTCTCATGTTAACATTTTTCGCACGATAATATTTCTCCTGAAAACATAGTTGTATGTTGTATTGTAATTTAGTTTTCTTCAAACATGTGCGTTTTTAAAGATTTCTTTTGTTTGTTTTTAAATAATTATCTTACCCTATCTTACCCAACCAAAACATTGTCTGGAATCTAAAGTTGCAAAGCATTGTGGGAGTGTATTATGAATAGCCCAGTTTTCTATATCCCTGTCTATGCAAACATTGTATAGTTGCAAGTGTGATGATTTTAAATAATTATGCATTATTGGGAGCAATATTATACACTCAGGGCCGGATTAACATGGGGGCTAATGGAGCTGCAGCTCCAGGCCCATGAAATAGGCCCATTTAAAAAAAAATAAAAAATTAAAAAAAAAATCCCTTTTTTTTTTTTTAACACACTACTCTTAGGTTTGACTAATACCTGACTGGTATTTTATGTATTTATTTGAGGCTGGCTGGCCGTGCCAGTATTGCAGTAATACCGGCAATACAAATGCAGATACCGTATTTATCGGCGTATAACACGCACCTCATTTTAAGAAGGAAATTTCCCCCCCTCCCATAGTATTCTCCCCCCCTCCCATAGTGTTCCCCCACCCTCATCCCATAGTGTTCCCCCCCTTTCCATAGTATTCCCCCCATAGTATTTTCCACCCCCTCCCATAGTGTTCCCCCCCTCATCCCATAGTGTTCTCCCCCCTCCCATAGTGTCCCCCCCTCCCCTTGTCCCATAGTGCACTTTCCCTCCCCTTGTCCCATTATTACTTACCTGTCTTGAAGCGTGGGCCGGCTTCACAGCGCGCACCGCGGTACAGGAACTTAAATTTCAGGTTCCGGTTTCCGGCGGGACTGAAAGGAAGTGTGCACACTGAGTGCGCACTTCCTTTCTGTCCCGCCGGAAACCGGAACCTGAAATTGAAGTTCCAGTACCGCGGTGCGCGCTGAACACCGGCCCACGCTTCAAAACAGGTAAGTAAACCTTCACATTTGCTCCATAAGACGCACAGACGTTTCCCCTCACTTTTGAGGGTAAAAAAAAGTGTGTCTTATGGAGCGAAAAATATGTATATCGGCGTATAACATGCACACATCATTTGCCCCCTATTTTCAGGGAGAAAAAGTGTGTGTTTTACGCCAATAAATACGGTATTTTTCTCACTATAAACGGAGATTACTCTGCAATACCAGCACCAGCCAGTAGGGGTGTGTGGAGAGAGGCAGGGATAGGAAGTTACAGGATATACCTGCATCTCTTTACTACTCACTGATCAGTGGGGGAGCAGCTACACAGCACAGAGAGTCCAGGCAGCAGCTCCCAGCCTGCAGAGACAGACTACAACTTAGGTATGTGAAGAATGGGTGGCAAGGCAGCAGGGAGACATGGGGACACTGAGACACTAGAGGACACATGGTGACACTGGGAAACATGGGGACACTGAGACACTAGAGGACATGTTGAGACATGGGGACACTGAGACATAGGGACATTGGGAGACACATTGTGACACGGAGACACTAGAGACACAGTGTCTCCATGTCTCCCAATGTCCCTGTGTCTCCCAGCCAGTGTCCCTAGTGTCTCAGTTTCCCCTAGTCTCCCAGTGTCTGTATCCCCATGTCTCTCAGTGTCCCTAGCGTCTCAGTGTCCCCATGTCTCTATGTCTCCCAGCCAGTGTCTCAGTGTCTCCATGTCTCCCATTGTCTGTTTTCCCATGTCTCAGTGTACCTAGTGTCCCCATGTCTTCCAGTGTCCCCAAATGTCTCAGTGTCCCCATGTCTATGTCCACAAGTGCCTACATGTATCCCAGTGTCCCAAGTGTCTGTGTCCCCATGCCTCCCAGCCAGTGTTCCTAGTGTATCAGTGTCCCCATGTCTCCCAGTGTCCCCTAGTCTCCCAGAGTCTGTGTTCCATGTCTCTCAGTGTCCCTAGTGTCTTAATGTCACCAAATGTCTCAGTGTCCTCATGTCTCCCAGTGTCTGTGTCTGCTTGTCTCTGTGTCCCTAGTGTCTGTGTCCCCCTTTCTCCCAGTGTCTCCATGTCTGGATCCACAAGTGCCCCCATGTCTCCCTGTGTCCCCATGTTTCTCAGTGTCCCCTAGTATCTTAGTGACACATGACACACTGAGACATGGGGACACTGGGAGAAATGGGGACACAGACACTGGGAGACTAGGGGACTGGGCGACATGGGGACACTGACACTGTGATACATAGGGACACTGATGCCAGGCTGGCCTTCCAATTGTTTGGACAGACATGCCCCCTTTTTGGGCATGTTCGCCCCTTTTGGCTGTTCTGGTCACGTGATTCGCATCAGTGGCCCACCCTCTTACCCCGCCCATTGACTTCCTGCCTCACTGGACACTGCTGTTAGGGGGTATGGATTTACTTGAAAGATGAAAGTAAAACTAGAGAGAGATTAGCATAGAGTATGTGTTTTCTTATAGCTGCATTCTTTGAGTTTCCCTCCAACACCATCTCCATCAGATACATGACGCTTGAGAGGTATGACTGTTTTTGGTCGATAAGATTCTGTAATTAGGCCCCATCATAATTGTCAGCACCAGGCCAACTAACCCCTAATCTGGCCCTGTATACACTGCATTATTATTCACATGTACAGAACAATTTGTGGCATTATCACTTTTATAATTTCTGGTAATTTGTGGGTAAATTGAGGAATCTGCATAGTGGGATTTGAGCCTCTGATTTATCAATAGCCATGTTAAATCCAGAAATTGTACTAAAATATGCAATAGTTAGGTGAAATGTAATTGGATTTAGGGATTTAACTGTCAGCAGTAGTGATGTCCCAAACGGTTCGCTGGCGAATAGTTCCTGGCAAACATCGCATGTTCGCGTTCGCCACGGACGGCGAACATATGCGATGTTCGGTCCGCCCCCTTCGTCATTCGTCATCATTGAGTAAACTTTGACCCTGTACCGCACAGTCAGTAGACACATTCCAGCCAATCAGCAGCAGACCCTCCCTTCCAGAACCTACCACCTCCTAGACAGCATACATTTAGATTCATTCTGAGGTTGCATTCTTTTTTTTTTTTTTTGTATTTTTTTTTGTGTGTGTTTATTATACATTATCCCCCATAGCCAGTAACCTGTGTTTATTATACATTATCCTCCCATAGTCAGTAACCTGTGTTTATTATACATTATCCCCCATAGCCAGTAACCTGTGTTTATTATACATTATCCCCCATAGCCAGTAACCTGTGTTTATTATACATTATCCTCCCATAGTCAGTAACCTGTGTTTAATATACATTATCCTCCCATAGTCAGTAACCTGTGTTTATTATACATTACCCTCCCATAGCCAGTAACCTGTGTTTATTATACATTATCCTCCCATAGCCAGTAACCTGTGTTTATTATACATTATCCCCCCCATAGCCAGTAACCTGTGTTTATTATACATTATCCCTCCCATAGCCAGTAACCTGTGTTTATTATACATTATCCTCCCATAGCCAGTAACCTGTGTTTATTATACATTATCCCCCATAGCCAGTAACCTGTGTTTATTATACATTATCCTCCCATAGTCAGTAACCTGTGTTTAATATACATTATCCTCCCCATAGCCAGTAACCTGTGTTTATTATACATTATCCCCCCATAGCCAGTAACCTGTGTTTATTATACATTATCCTCCCATAGTCAGTAACCTGTGTTTATTATACATTATCCTCCCATAGCCAGTAACCTGTGTTTATTATACATTATCCTCCCATAGCCAGTAACCTGTGTTTATTATACATTATCCTCCCATAGCCAGTAACCTGTGTTTATTATACATTATCCCCCCCCATAGCCAGTAACCTGTGCTTATTATACATTATCCTCCCCATAGCCAGTAACCTGTGCTTATTATACATTATCCTCCCCATTGCCAGTAACCTGTGTTTATTATACATTATCCTCCCATAGCCAGTAACCTGTGTTTATTATACATTATCCTCCCATAGCCAGTAACCTGTGTTTATTATACATTATCCTCCCATAGCCAGTAACCTGTGTTTAATATACATTATCCTCCCCATAGCCAGTAACCTGTGTTTATTATACATTATCCTCCCATAGCCAGTAACCTGTGTTTATTATACATTATCCTCCCATAGCCAGTAACCTGTGTTTATTATACATTATCCCTCCCATAGCCAGTAACCTGTGTTTATTATACATTATCCCTCCCATAGCCAGTAACCTGTGTTTATTATACATTATCCCTCCCATAGCCAGTAACCTGTGTTTATTATACATTATCCCTCCCATAGCCAGTAACCTGTGTTTATTATACATTATCCTCCCATAGCCAGTAACCTGTGTTTATTATACATTATCCCTCCCATAGCCAGTAACCTGTGTTTATTATACATTATCCCTCCCATAGCCAGTAACCTGTGTTTATTATACATTATCCCCCCATAGCCAGTAACCTGTATTTATTATACATTATCTCCCAGTCAGTAACCTGTGTTTATTATACATTATCCTCCCATAGCCAGTAACCTGTGTTTATTATACATTATCCCTCCCATAGCCAGTAACCTGTGTTTATTATACATTACCCCACCCGTAGCCAGTAACCTGTGTTTATTATACATTATCCCCCCCATAGCCAGTAACCTGTGTTTATTAAACATTATCCTCCCATAGCCAGTAACCTGTGCTTATTATACATTATATCCCCCATAGCCAGTAACCTGTGTTTATTATACATTATCCCCCACAACCAGTAACCTGTGTTTATTATACATTATCCCCCCACAGCCAGTAACCTGTGTTTATTATACATTATCCTCCCTATAGCCAGTAACCTGTGTTTATTATACATTATCCTCCCATAGCCAGTAACCTGTGTTTATTATACATTACCCCCCCCCCCATAGCCAGTAACCTGTGCTTATTATACATTATCTCCCCCATAGCCAGTAACCTGTGTTTATTATACATTATCCCCCCACAACCAGTAACCTGTGTTTATTATACATTATCCCCCACAACCAGTAACCTGTGTTTATTATACATTATCCTCCCCATAGCCAGTAACCTGTGTTTATTATACATTATCCCCCCATAGCCAGTAACCTGTGCTTATTATACATTATCTCCCCCATAGCCAGTAACCTGTGTTTATTATACATTATCCCCCCACAACCAGTAACCTGTGTTTATTATACATTATCCCCCCACAACCAGTAACCTGTGTTTATTATACAATATCCCCCCATAGCCAGTAACCTGTGTTTATTATACATTATCCCCCCCATAGCCAGTAACCTGTGTTTATTATACATTATCCCCCCCATAGCCAGTAACCTGTGTTTATTATACATTATCCTCCCCATAGCCAGTAACCTGTGTTTATTATACACTATCCCCCCCATAGCCAGTAACCTGTGTTTATTTTACATTATCTTCCCATAGCCAGTAACCTGTGTTTATTATACATTATCCCCCCATAGCCAGTAACCTGTGTTTATTATACATTATCCCCCCATAGCCAGTAACCTGTGTTTATTATACATTATCCTCCCATAGCCAGTAACCTGTGTTTATTATACATTATCCCCCCATAGCCAGTAACCTGTGTTTATTATACATTATCCTCCCATAGCCAGTAACCTGTGTTTATTTTACATTATATTCCCATAGCCAGTAACCTGTGTTTATTATACATTATCCCTCCCATAGCCAGTAACCTGTGTTTATTATACATTATCCCCCCACAACCAGCAACCTGTGTTTATTATACATTATCCCCCCACAACCAGTAACCTGTGTTTATTATACAATATCCCCCCATAGCCAGTAACCTGTGTTTATTATACATTATCCCCCCCATAGCCAGTAACCTGTGTTTATTATACATTATCCTCCCCATAGCCAGTAACCTGTGTTTATTATACACTATCCCCCCCATAGCCAGTAACCTGTGTTTATTTTACATTATATTCCCATAGCCAGTAACCTGTGTTTATTATACATTATCCCTCCCATAGCCAGTAACCTGTGTTTATTATACATTATCCCCCCACAACCAGTAACCTGTGTTTATTATACATTATCCCCCACAACCAGTAACCTGTGTTTATTATACATTATCCTCCCATAGCCAGTAACCTGTGTTTATTATACATTATCCTCCCCATAGCCAGTAACCTGTGTTTATTATACATTATCTCCCCCATAGCCAGTAACCTGTGTTTATTATACATTATCCCCCCACAACCAGTAACCTGTGTTTATTATACATTATCCCCCCACAACCAGTAACCTGTGTTTATTATACAATATCCCCCCATAGCCAGTAACCTGTGTTTATTATACATTATCCCCCCCATAGTCAGTAACCTGTGTTTATTATACATTATCCTCCCCATAGCCAGTAACCTGTGTTTATTATACATTATCCCCCCACAACCAGTAACCTGTGTTTATTATACATTATCCCCCCACAACCAGTAACCTGTGTTTATTATACAATATCCCCCCATAGCCAGTAACCTGTGTTTATTATACATTATCCCCCCACAACCAGTAACCTGTGTTTATTATACATTATCCCCCCACAACCAGTAACCTGTGTTTATTATACAATATCCCCCCATAGCCAGTAACCTGTGTTTATTATACATTATCCCCCCCATAGCCAGTAACCTGTGTTTATTATACATTATCCTCCCCATAGCCAGTAACCTGTGTTTATTATACATTATCCCCCCACAACCAGTAACCTGTGTTTATTTTACATTATCTTCCCATAGCCAGTAACCTGTGTTTATTATACATTATCCCTCCCATAGCCAGTAACCTGTGTTTATTATACATTATCCCCCCATAGCCAGTAACCTGTGTTTATTATACATTATCCTCCCATAGCCAGTAACCTGTGTTTATTTTACATTATATTCCCATAGCCAGTAACCTGTGTTTATTATACATTATCCCTCCCATAGCCAGTAACCTGTGTTTATTATACATTATCCCCCCCATAGCCAGTAACCTGTGTTTATTATACATTATCCCCATAGTAATTTATCGTTGGACCTAGGCAGCATGATGTCTTAGGCCGGCCCAGAGAGTGAGTGAGTGAATAATATAATATATATGTTCAGAAACATATTAGTAATATATGTAAATCGGGTTCATGCAAAGAGGGTGAAAAGGTATTAAAGAAAAACACACTTATTGCATCAAATTTACAAAGCCAAACTTTTAAAAGCTTTCCTCATTTCTTTCTCGGGATGAGGAATATATCGGTTGTAGACTGAGGATTTCCATCTGCCCAATCTTTTTATAATATGCACTGGAGTGTCAGTGTTGAAGGAGACCGAAGCTGCCCCTATTCTAAATGAAAGACCCGAGACATGGATACAACCCAATCTTAGGAGTAGTGTTCTGATGTAGAAGATGAATTTAGCCATAGTCAGAGGGATTCAGTGAGAGTAGTAGTGAAATGTGTGTGGCATGACTGAGTGTGGGTAAGTAAGAGTCAAGTATTTTAACTGGGCACTAGTTCTAGGTGGGATAAAGTGGTATAGCGGATGGATGAGTAGTTTGGTTCGTTTTAGAGGTTTGTAGAGAAAGTATATAGTGATCATGATTTTTAGCGATATCCAATATTTTTAACGTGGTCCCAGTGCCACCACTCATATCTGGTGTCACAATAGCTTGCATTTAAAAAAATAAAAACTTTTTTGACTGTAATATAATAGCAGTCAGTTTCCTTCACACGTGTGCGTTTCAGGGCCTTCCAGGGCACAGTGTCACACCAGTGCAACTCATATCTGGTGTAACAGTAGTGTACATTTAAAAAAAATACAGGGGGCTTGTTGTCACCTTTCGGGGACCCTTGGTGTTGTTGTACGTTGCTGGGTGGAGGAAGAGACCTTCAATTACATCAGTGAGGACAAGGAAGGGGACATGGCTAGCTTGGTATCCAACCTTGTGCAAATGGACTGTTTGCGAATGTTTGCGGTGCGTTAAATGGGGAGTTTGGTCTGTCACTGTGAAGCGGGTGTAACCCTTACACTACCTGATCGATACAACATCATACCTGATGTTTTAAAGCAGGTTATTCCAAACAATTTAGGAATGTTAGGTGAGTTATGCCCTTTATGGATTAAAACCAGACTCTGCATCAACTGTGTAATTTTCCATTGGAGTTTTGCCATGGATCCCCCTCCGGCATGCCACAGTCCAGGTGTTAGTCCCCTTGAAACAACTTTTCCATCACTATTGTGGCCAGAAAGAGTCCCTGTGGGTTTTAAAATTCACCTGCCTATTGAAGTCTATGGCAGTTCGCCGGGTTCGCCCGTTCGCTAACATTTGCGGAAGTTCGCGTTCGTCGTTCGCAAACGGAAAATTTAATGTTCGTGACATCGCTAGTCAGCAGTGATATGGTAAAACAATTAAGGAAAAGGTGTAAATCATTGATGTCCACCCTTGTGGCTCCCCGGGCCATATTTAACAAAGAGGTATTGTCTTGGGCCACACATAGACCATATAATATAAATAATTTACATAATAATACTTCAAAAGCCCTTTTCTTATTTTTGATTGATTTTCATTTTTTTTAGTAGATAGCTCCCTTATTTGTTATCCTTATGTGGAATTGCCATATTTGAGGATATTAACTAAGGGAGCTATCTACTAAACACATATAACTGTATACACATATATACATAAACATAGATATACACATACATACACAATTACAGTTATATACAGCCACACTTATAATGACAGACCTATACACAAATACAATCACAGACCTATATACACACAGACCTATACACACACGCAATTGCAGACATACACACACACTGAGACATATATGCAATCACAGACATACACACACATACATATATTCACAGACAGGCATATAATCACAGAAAAACACACACACACATAATCACACATAATCATAGACATACACAAACACACAGATATACACACAATCACAGACACACATACACACTCACAGACATACACATAATCACACACACATAATCTCAGACTTGCACAAACACGATCATAGACCTCTTCACACAATCACAGACATACACACACACACACACACATAATCAAATATCATCACAGACATACACAAGCACACAGATATAGACACAACCACAGACATGCACACAATCACAGTCATACACATACATACACAAACACGATCACCGACCTCTTCACACAATCACAGACATACACACACACACATAATCAAATATAATCACAGACATACACAAACACACAGATATACACACAACCACAGACACATACACATACAATCACAGACCTATACACACAATCGAAGACATACACACAATCACAAACATGCACACATAATCCCAGACCCACAAACGCACACATACAATCTCACACCTATGCCCACAATCACATACATACACACAATCATAGTTATACACACACAATTAGACTCACACACACACATACAAGCACAGACCTATACACGCAATCCCTTACACACATAATCAAATAAATACACACGTATACGTAATCACACACATAACCACAGACATACACAAACACAATCACAGGCCCACATGCATAAAATCACAGACACATAATCACATACACACAGAATTACTGGCATATACATACAAAAATCACATTCAAACACACACATTTAGTAATTAAGAGGTCCACCCGGCCTCTCTACCTTGCTCTGGGAAGGCTGGAGCAGACCCTCTCCCTGGTGGCCAGTGGATGCTGGCTGCTGTGATGGGGTCACTGTGCACTTCCTGCACAGGTTCATTTAGACTGGCAGCAACAGTGATATTCAAATGGATTTTTATGAGAGATGGTTAAAGGCTTCTCTGCAAAAATAAAGAAAAAGGAGCAGGAGTGACATTGTGGAAGAGAGTTAGGAGTTAGTGGGGGTTTATGGAGGTAAAAACATTCTTGGACACAATAGACCCTCTCCCCATCATCCTGTTTCTCTGTCTCCGTATGTGTCTCATGATCTGGCTTTATATTGTCCCACATATTTCTTTAAGAAACTCTGGTAGCTCTGTGTAACTCGCGCCAGAAGACAATTCTTTAGTAATGGGCAATTTAACAAATGAACAGGGACAATAAAACATTCTGACAAAAGAAGAATTGTCTAGAGGTCACTTCAATAAATTGTTTGTCGTTTTATGTTGTGTATTGAATCTCTCTGAAACGCCTACTGGATCTCTCCTCAGCCAGACTCTAACTCCTCCTTCCCTCCAGTCTACCTGAATGTTTATACCCCCTGCCTCCAGTCTACCTGAATGTTTATACCCCTCCCTCCAGTCTACCTGAATGTTTATACCCCCTCCCTCCTGTCTACCTGAATGTTTATACCCCTGCCTCCAGTCTACCTGAATGTTTATACCCCTCCCTCCAGTCTACCTGAATGTTTATACCCCTCCCTCCAGTCTACCTGAATGTTTATACCCCTCCCTCCAGTCTACCTGAATGTTTATACCCCCTCCCTCCTGTCTACCTGAATGTTTATACCCCCTCCCTCCAGTCTACCTGAATGTTTATACCCCTCCCTCCAGTCTACCTGAATGTTTATACCCCCTGCCTCCAGTCTACCTGAATGTTTATACCCCTCCCTCCAGTCTACCTGAATGTTTATACCCCCTGCCTCCAGTCTACCTGAATGTTTATACCCCTCCCTCCAGTCTACCTGAATGTTTATTCCCCTCGCTCCAGTCTACCTGAATGTTTATACCCCTCCCTCCAGTCTACCTGAATGTTTATACCCCTCCCTCCAGTCTACCTGAATGTTTATACCCCTCCCTCCAGTCTACCTGAATGTTTATACCCCCTCGCTCCAGTCTACCTGAATGTTTATACCCCCTCCCTCCTGTCTACCTGAATGTTTATACCCCTCCCTCCAGTCTACCTGAATGTTTATACCCCCTGCCTCCAGTCTACCTGAATGTTTATACCCCCTCCCTCCAGTCTACCTGAATGTTTATTCCCCTCGCTCCAGTCTACCTGAATGTTTATACCCCTCCCTCCAGTCTACCTGAATGTTTATACCCCCTGCCTCCAGTCTACCTGAATGTTTATACCCCCTCCCTCCAGTCTACCTGAATGTTTATTCCCCTCGCTCCAGTCTACCTGAATGTTTATACCCCTCCCTCCAGTCTACCTGAATGTTTATACCCCTCCCTCCAGTCTACCTGAATGTTTATACCCCTCCCTCCAGTCTACCTGAATGTTTATACCCCTCCCTCCAGTCTACCTGAATGTTTATACCCCCTCGCTCCAGTCTACCTGAATGTTTATACCCCCTCCCTCCTGTCTACCTGAATGTTTATACCCCTCCCTCCAGTCTACCTGAATGTTTATACCCCCTGCCTCCAGTCTACCTGAATGTTTATACCCCCTCCCTCCAGTCTACCTGAATGTTTATTCCCCTCGCTCCAGTCTACCTGAATGTTTATACCCCCTGCCTCCAGTCTACCTGAATGTTTATACCCCCTGCCTCCAGTCTACCTGAATGTTTATACCCCCTCCCTCCAGTCTACCTGAATGTTTATACCCCCTGCCTCCAGTCTACCTGAATGTTTATACCCCCTCCCTCCAGTCTACCTGAATGTTTATACCCCTCCCTCCAGTCTACCTGAATGTTTATACCCCCTCCCTCCAGTCTACCTGAATGTTTATACCCCCTCCCTCCAGTCTACCTGAATGTTTATACCCCCTCCCTCCAGTCTACCTGAATGTTTATACCCCTCCCTCCAGTCTACCTGAATGTTTACACACCCTCCCTCCAGTCTACCTGAATGTTTATACCCCCTCCCTCCTGTCTACCTGAATATTTATACCCCTCCCTCCAGTCTACCTGAATGTTTATACCCCCTGCCTCCAGTCTACCTGAATGTTTATACCCCCTCCCTCCAGTCTACCTGAATGTTTATACCCCCTCCCTCCTGTCTACCTGAATGTTTATACCCCTCCCTCCAGTCTACCTGAATGTTTATACCCCCTCCCTCCTGTCTACCTGAATGTTTATACCCCTCCCTCCAGTCTACCTGAATGTTTATACCCCCTCCCTCCTGTCTACCTGAATGTTTATACCCCTCCCTCCAGTCTACCTGAATGTTTATACCCCCTGCCTCCAGTCTACCTGAATGTTTATACCCCTCCCTCCAGTCTACCTGAATGTTTATACCCCTCCCTCCAGTCTACCTGAATGTTTATACCCCCTCCCTCCAGTCCACCTGAATGTTTATACCCCCTCCCTCCAGTCTACCTGAATGTTTATACCCCCTCCCTCCTGTCTACCTGAATGTTTATACCCCCTCCCTCCAGTCTACCTGAATGTTTATACACCCTCCCTCCAGTCTACCTGAATCTTTATACCCCTCCCTCCAGTCTACCTGAATCTTTATACCCCTCCCTCCAGTCTACCTGAATGTTTATACCCCCTCCCTCCAGTCTATCTGAATATTTAAACCCAATCCGTCCTATCTGCTAGAATCTGTATCCTCCCTCCCTCCAGTCTACCTGAATCTTTATACCCCTCCCTCCAGTCACCCTTAACCTCTATACCCCTCTCTCCAGTTTATCTGAATGTTTATAACCCTCTCCTTCCTGTCAGCCTTAATCTTTATACCCCTTCCTTCCTGTCTAACTGAATATTTATATCCCCTCCCTCCTGTCTACCTAAATGTTTATGCCCCCTCCCTCCAGTCTATCTGAATCTTTAAACCCAATCCGTCCTATCTGCTAGAATCTGTATCCTCCCTCCCTCCAGTCTATCTGAATCTTTATATTCCCCTCCACACATTCAATATGGATCTTTATACCGCCCCAGTCTACCTTAATCTTTATATCCCACTTCCTCAGTCTACCTGAATCGTTATATCCCCCCACTCTACCTGAATCTTTATATCCCCCCCATTCTACCTGAATCTTTATATCCCCCCCATTCTACCTGAATCTTTATATCCCCACATTCTACCTGAATCTTTATACCCCCAACCTCCAGTCCACCTGAATCTTCATCCAACCCAGTCTGCCTGAGGAACTCTTACATTCAGTCAAATTAATCTTTTAAATGCACTTCCCTCCAGTCTCTTCAAGGATTTTAAATACCCCTCCCTCAAAATCATTTAAATACCCCTCCTTTTAATCTTCCCCAGTCTTGTATGTGCTCAATCTGTCCAGCTGGGACAAATCATTTAAATAACCCTTCTAACTGCCTCTCTGGCAAATTATTGTGAAGCCCCCTCCATGTAGTCTATATGTGTCGCCTTGCAAGTCAGACTGTATTTCCAATCACAAGCTCTGCCCCGTCATTTGACTGTTACGAACCTTTCCCCAACAGTACATATATAGAACCCCCCACCGTAAGAAGATATGACACAACATGAATCACTCCCTTCACCTTATTCACCAGGAGCTTAATGGAATCCAACTAGCTTGGTGAATTCCACATCCTTAGAACATTCTGATCCAAAATAATGTTATCTTCAGTCTCAATGGTACTGAGCTTGATGGACGCATGTCTCTTTCATGTAACTATGTATCTATGTAGGAACTGATTGGTAAATGGGACACACACATGTAGCCCTGTTGAGAGATATTCCCGTATCCTTCTAAGACGTAGGATGCTGAATGTCACAGGAAAGTAAAATGTAACCAGCCAGGCTTTTCAGTTCTAAACATGGCCAGACAGCCCTTTTAAAGCCAGGTAGTGATTACCATGACTCATTGTAAAAAATTAGCAAGGAATTCGCAGGAAATCAAGTAAAAGCTACATAGTTTCATTCATAGCATTTTATTTTATTACTTTAACTTTTTATTGGGTCGCCCCTAAAGAAATTACAGAAACCAATAGATTTATTCTTTAATTTGTGAATTGTTGGGGATTCACCCTGGGAACTGTTTGCAATCTTATCTAAATTGCAGACATGTTCAAAAACTGCCTTTTTGATGTCTAACATTTCCAGTTACTTCAACCTCAGAAAATCATTCAGTAAACTTTGAATTGTTGGAAAAAGATCACATCATTCTTCAAAAGGTTCTTCAAATCAGATATTTTTCCAGCTCGGCCTGTTTTGGTCTGAATAAATAAGAAATATGGACTTGCCAGAAATTCTTATTTTTCCTGATGTCTGAATTTCTCTGGCAGTTCAGGGCAATTACCATTTAATGACTATTAGTGTGTTTACCTTCCTCCCCCACAACAAGCAATAAACCATCTGTCCTCAGCAGGGAGGGATGAAAATAGGCATTGCAGGTGAGATAACTGATATAGTCAAAAACTTGCCAACATGTGCACTCTCACTGCTCTACATACACTAATCAGCCACAACATTAGAACTAGCAACAGGCAAAGTGAATAACATTAAAATAATATTAATTATACTGTTACAATCACAGGCAAAGTGAATAACATTAAAATAATATTAATTATACTGTTACAATCACAGGCAAAGTGAATAACATTAAAATAATATTAATTATACTGTTACAATCACAGGCAAAGTGAATAACATTAAAATAATATTAATTATACTGTTACAATCACAGGCAAAGTGAATAACATTAAAATAATATTAATTATACTGTTACAATCACAGGCAAAGTGAATAACATTAAAATAATATTAATTATACTGTTACAATCACAGGCAAAGTGAATAACATTAAAATAATATTAATTATACTGTTACAATCACAGGCAAAGTGAATAACATTAAAATAATATTAATTATACTGTTACAATCACAGGCAAAGTGAATAACATTAAAATAATATTAATTATACTGTTACAATCACAGGCAAAGTGAATAACATTAAAATAATATTAATTATACTGTTACAATCACAGGCAAAGTGAATAACATTAAAATAATATTAATTATACTGTTACAATCACAGGCAAAGTGAATAACATTAAAATAATATTAATTATACTGTTACAATCACAGGCAAAGTGAATAACATTAAAATAATATTAATTATACTGTTACAATCACAGGCAAAGTGAATAACATTAAAATAATATTAATTATACTGTTACAATCACAGGCAAAGTGAATAACATTAAAATAATATTAATTATACTGTTACAATCACAGGCAAAGTGAATAACATTAAAATAATATTAATTATACTGTTACAATCACAGGCAAAGTGAATAACATTAAAATAATATTAATTATACTGTTACAATCACAGGCAAAGTAAATAACATTAAAATAATATTAATTATACTGTTACAATCACAGGCAAAGTAAATAACATTAAAATAATATTAATTATACTGTTACAATCACAGGCAAAGTGAATAACATTAAAATAATATTAATTATACTGTTACAATCACAGGCAAAGTGAATAACATTAAAATAATATTAATTATACTGTTACAATCACAGGCAAAGTAAATAACATTAAAATAATATTAATTATACTGTTACAATCACAGGCAAAGTGAATAACATTAAAATAATATTAATTATACTGTTACAATCACAGGCAAAGTGAATAACATTAAAATAATATTAATTATACTGTTACAATCACAGGCAAAGTGAATAACATTAAAATAATATTAATTATACTGTTACAATCACAGGCAAAGTGAATAACATTAAAATAATGTTAATTATACTGTTACAATCACAGGCAAAGTGAATAACATTAAAATAATATTAATTATACTGTTACAATCACAGGCAAAGTGAATAACATTAAAATAATATTAATTATACTGTTACAATCACAGGCAAAGTGAATAACATTAAAATAATATTAATTATACTGTTACAATCACAGGCAAAGTGAATAACATTAAAATAATATTAATTATACTGTTACAATCACAGGCAAAGTGAATAACATTAAAATAATATTAATTATACTGTTACAATCACAGGCAAAGTGAATAACATTAAAATAATATTAATTATACTGTTACAATCACAGGCAAAGTGAATAACATTAAAATAATATTAATTATACTGTTACAATCACAGGCAAAGTGAATAACATTGATTATATTGTTATTGGGCAGCAAGTGAACAGTCAGTTCTTGAATTCCATGTGTTGGAAGCATAAAAAATAGACAAGCAAAAAGATCTGTGTGACTTTGACAAGGGCCAAATAGTGAGAGGGTAGTGGATGCATGGAATAGCCTTCCAGCTGAAGTGGTAGAGGTTAACACAGTAAAGGAGTTTAAGCATGCGTGGGATAGGCATAAGGCTATCCTAACTATAAGATAAGGCCAGGGACTAATGAAAGTATTTAGAAAACTGGGCAGACTAGATGGGCCGAATGGTTCTTATCTGCCGTCACATTCTATGTTTCTATGTTTCTATGTTTCTATGATGGCTAGATGACCGGGTCAGAGCATCTCCAAAACGGCAAGTCTTGTGTCATGTTGCCGGCATGCAGTAGTTAGTACCTACCAAAAGTGATGCAAGAAAGGACAACCAGTAAACCGATGTCAGGGTTATGGGCATCCAATTCTCATTGATGCACATGGAGATCTCATTATGGATTAATGCTGGCCAGAACACACAGAGCATCACAGTTTGCTGTGTATGGGGCTGCATAGCCATAGACCTGTCAGAGTGCCCATGATGACCTCTGTCTATGTACCTTCAATGGAGACATAAGCATTAGAGCTGGATCATGGAGCAGTGGAAAAGGATTGCCTGGTCTGATGGATCACATTTTCTTTAGGTCAGGTGGATGGCTGGCTGTTTGTGCTTTGTTTACTTTGGGAAGAGATGGCAGCAGGATGCATTATGGAAAGAAGGCTGGCCAGCCGAGGCAGGGTTATGCTTTGGGCAATGTCCTGCTTGGAAACCTTACTCCTACTTTGACACGTACCACCTACCTAGAGATTATTGCCCATCACGTACACGCCATCATGGCAGTGCTGTTCCCAGATGACAGTGGCCTCTTTCAGCAGGATAATGCACCCTGCCTCATTGCAAACATTGTTCAAGAATGGTTTGACTGGTTTGAGGAACATGACAAAGAGTTCAAGGGGTTACCATGGCCTCCAATTTCCCCAGATCTCAATCCGATTGAGCAACTGTGGGAAGTCCTGGAGCAACAATCCGATAAATGGAGGCCACACCTTGTAACTTGCAGGACTTAAAGGATCTGTTACTAATGTCTTGGTGCAAGATACCACAGGACATATTCAGAGGTCTTGGAGAGTCCGTGCGTCTATGCATCAGAGTTGTTTTGGCAGCATGAGGGGAACCTACACAATATTAGACAGGTTGTTTTAATGTTGTGGCTGATCAGTGTATGTTTTATGTGATTAAAGGGGCAGTGTGAGCACATAGAAACATGGAATGTGACGGCAGATAAGAACCATTCGGCCCATCTAGTCTGCCCAGTTTTCTAAATACTTTCATTAGTCCCTGGCCTTATCTTATAGTTAGGATAGCCTTATGCCTATCCCACGCATGCTTACACTCCCTCACTGTGTTAACCTCTACCACTTCAGCTGGAAGGCTATTCCATGCATCCACTACCCTCTCAGTAAAGTAATACTTCCATCATCATTTCATCTAGCTGTAGTGCTTATGGTGATACTAGATTTAAGAACTGTCCCTGGCTTCCTGGTCGAACTGATTTTAAGTGGTGCCTCGGGGGCCACTGGTTTTAGTCAACTCTCTTAAAAAGTATTTTTTCTCCAGACCCAGGGCACAGTTCCCACAGGCTACAAGCACTATAACTACTATAACAAGTTGCAGTGGTTATGGTTTTTAGCATTTTTAATGAGATGGACAAGCTCTCGGTGTGAGCTAGGGCATTTTTAACCAATACAATAGAAGCCATAAGATATCACGGAGGAGATCTGATTGGTAGATTAGCTGTGTGGGGTTTTTTCAGACACTATAAAGGGAGAGGTGCTGAGAGAGATGAGAGATGGAAATAAAAATCCAAATCTTTATATGTACACAGTGTGAAAACAGGCATTTAACCCGCCCTGGTTGTCGTATGCTAATTTGCAAAGTAAATAAAAGGCTGGATATTTGCCAATTGAACATTTCTATAAAATATTATGTTGCCTTCCTTTGCGGTTATTAAATCCCAAGACATCTTGTTCGAATGTTATTGTGGGAGGATTTTTCTTCTATTCTTCCATTTTCTGTCATTCTAAGTCATGTTGTTCGGCTGAAAACCAAGGCCACATTCTCAACTCCAAACATGCTATCTCCCCTGTGAGATTGTGTTCCACACACCTTACTAAATGGGTATTGGGACCCAAGAGAATGTTATCAGAGAGGTGTACTGAGCCGCCAGGAAGCCGTGTATAGAACATGGACTGACAAGATGTACAGAGAGATAAGGAGAATGCAGCATTCTATTCCTCGCTCTACATTCACTGATTGATAACACTATTCCCTCTAATTAGTCTCTATACATACCAGATCCCGACAATGCCTTCCAAGAATCACTGACATCGAGAGCAAGAACACAACGCAGACAGAGAAGGATAGTAAATAGTAATAGATATTAAAATACTGTGTGTGGGGGATGGGAGGATAGACAGACAGTGAGAGAGAGAGAGAGAGAGAGAGAGAGAAAGGCAGGGTTTAAAAAGAAAAAGAGTTATGAGAGAGAGAGAGAGAGAGAGAGAGAGAGAGAGAGAGAGAGAAAGGCAGGGTTTAAAAAGAAAAAGAGTTATCAGAGAAAGAGAGAGAGAGAGAGAGACTGAGGTAGAGAGAGACAAGAAAGAGGGGGAAGTAACAGACAGTCAGTAAGTGAGAGACAGAGTGACAAAGAGGGAGCGAGAAAAGAAATGGTGACAGACAATTATTGATATTATTTATAAAGCACCAACAGATTCTGCAGCGCTGTACAATAGGTGGACAAACAAACAAATAGATGCAACAAGATGAGTTAAATGTGCAGGAAGGTGCTGGTCTATGGAGCTTACAATCTAAGGGGAGTGGGGTAATATGAAACAAGAGATAAAGGAGACAGTGACAGCCAGAAACTGAGAGGGTGACAGTGAGAGAGACAGAGTGACAGGGACAGAGAGGATGACAATGAGAAAGACAGAGTGACAGAGACAGAGAGGGTGACAGTGACAGAGACAGAGTGACAGAGACAGAGAGGGTGACAGAGATGGAGTGACAGAGACAGAGAGGGTGACAGTAACAGAGACAGAGTGACAGAGACAGAGAGGGTAACAGTGACAGAGTGACAGAGAAGGTGACAGAGACAGAGTGACAGTGACAAAGAGGGTGACAGTGACAGAGACAGAGAGTGTAACAGTGACAGAATGACAGAGAGGGTGACAGAGTGACAGAGACAAAGAGGGTGATAGTGACAGCGACAGAGTGACAGAGACAGAGAGGGTGACAGAGATGGAGTGACAGAGACAGAGAGGGTGACAGTAACAGACAGAGTGACAGAGACAGAGAGGGTAACAGTGACAGAGTGACAGAGAAGGTGACAGAGACAGAGTGACAGTGACAAAGAGGGTGACAGTGACAGAGACAGAGAGTGTAACAGTGACAGAATGACAGAGAGGGTGACAGAGTGACAGAGACAAAGAGGGTGATAGTGACAGCGACAGAGTGACAGAGACAGAGAGGGTGACAGAGATGGAGTGACAGAGACAGAGAGGGTGACAGTAACAGACAGAGTGACAGAGACAGAGAGGGTAACAGTGACAGAGTGACAGAGAAGGTGACAGAGACAGAGTGACAGTGACAAAGAGGGTGACAGTGACAGAGACAGAGAGTGTAACAGTGACAGAATGACAGAGAGGGTGACAGAGTGACAGAGACAAAGAGGGTGATAGTGACAGCGACAGAGAGTATGACAATGAGAGAGACAGAGTGACAGAGACAGAGATGGTGATAGTGACAGAGACAGAGAGTATGACAATGAGAGAGACAGAGTGACAGATACAGAGAGGGTGACAGTGACAGATATGGAGGGACAGAGACAGAGAGGGTGACAGGAGAAGTGACAGCCAGTGAGAAAGAGACAGATAGTGACAGAGAGACAGACGCAGGTATACGTATTAGACTTGCTCCCATTGCTGTTCTCTCCAGATATCACAGAGTTAAACTACCAGGAACATTCCCTGAAATCTGTCCCCCTGCTTGTTCCCAGGCCAGGCTGAGAATTATAGACTAATACTAAGCTCTATCCGTCTTTACCTGTCTGCTCTAAGGGTTAATATAGTGTATGGGGTAATAATAAAGAGTATGGGGTAATAATTTACAGTATGGACAATAATATACAGTATGGGGTAATAATATACAGTATGGGCAATAATATACAGTATGGGCAATAATATGCAGTATTGAGTAATAATATACAGTGTGGGGTAATAATATAGAGTATGGGCAATAATATACAGTATGGGGTAATAATATACAGTATTGAGTAATAATATACAGTATGGGGTAATAATATACAGTATGGACAATAATATACAGTATGGGGTAATAATATAGAGTATGGGCAATAAAATACAGTATGGGGTAATAATATAGAGTATGGACAATAATATACAGTATGGGGTAATAATATAGAGTATGGACAATACAATACAGTATGGGGTAATAATATACAGTATGGGCAATAATATACAGTATGGGCAATAATATACAGTATTGAGTAATAATATACAGTGTGGGGTAATAATATAGAGTATCGGCAATAATATACAGTATGGGGTAATAATATACAGTATTGAGTAATAATATACAGTATGGGGTAATAATATACAGTATGGACAATAATATACAGTATGGGGTAATAATATAGAGTATGGGGTAATAATATAGAGTATGGGCAATAAAATACAGTATGGGGTAATAATATAGAGTATGGACAATAATATACAGTATAGGGTAATAATATAGAGTATGGACAATACAATACAGTATGGGGTAATAATATACAGTATGGGGTAAGAATATAGAGTATGGACAATAATATACAGTATGGGGTAGTAATATACCGTATGGGGTAATAATATACAGTATCGACAATAATATTCTGTATGGGGTAATATACCGTAGGAGGTAATAATATACAGTATCGACAATATTCTGTATGGGGTAATAATATAGAGTATAGGGTAATAATATAGAGTATGGGGTAATAATATTCAGTATCGACAATAATATTCTGTATGGGGTAATAATATAGAGTATAGGGTAATAATATAGAGTATGGGGTAATAATATACGGTATGGACAATAATATTCTGTATGGGGTAATAATATAGAGTATGGGGTAATAATATACAGTATGGACAATAATACACAGTATAGACAACAATATACAGTATGGACAATAATATCTTGTATGGGGTAATAATATAGAGTATGGGGTAATAATATACAGTATTGAGTAATAATATACAGTATGGGGTAATAATATACAGTATAGACAATAATATACGGTATGGACAATAATATTCTGTATGAGGTAATAATATACCGTATGGGGTAATAATATAGAGTATGGGGTAATAATATACAGTATAAACAATAATATACAGTATGGACAATAATATACAGTATAGGGTAATAATATACATACGGGGTAATAATATACAATACTGGGTAATAATTCACCACACGGGGTAATAATATACAGCATTGGATAATAATAAACCACATGTGGTAGTAATATACAGTATTGGGTAATAATACACCGCATGTGGGAGTGGAGCTCTGAAGTTTATCATGTTGAGATTTATATTTAAAGTTTCAGTAGAAATTGACACTTTTATATATTAACCTTGTTACACCTTCGTGGCTGTCAATCAAACAAACGGTCCTGTTACTTCCTGGTTTGCAAAGACTTCTCATTGAGCTGCATTGGGAAGTCTGTGATTGGACAGCCACAGAAAGTCTGGGTGGGGTTAGAAAGGGAGGGCTTGTAAAGGCTGCAGACAAGAGATCAGCAACATTTTCAAGCTGTTCTTAGATATACCCCAGTGGAAAAATGCATAATTAATGCATGCATGTTTTTATTTTGGGCGTATCTAATGAAGAGTGGTTTATTTATTTTTTATTTGTGTAATGCAATGTCCCTTTAAAAGTGACTGCTCTCACGAGCAAGGGTAAGCCAGGAGATGCACTAAGCAGAGATGTTTGTTATACATATTGATTACAAAATATTACATAAAACTGCTCTACTAAATGTAATGTCTGATTTTCAATACTAATAAAAAATATTACATCTTCCTTTCAGACAACATAGCTCCTGACTACATTTCAGATTAAGGGTGTACCCGTCTAACAAACTGCCATCAGGCGTCAGAATTTTACTTGTTTAAAAACTCACTATTGGTTTCTTATGGTTACCGAAGTACTTGCAATATTTTATTTTACCCCATCTTTGTCTCTCTGCGCAGTGACACTGTTCATAAGGCGAAAGTGACCTTTTTCCTGTGAAAAGTCAGCCTTGTGTAGATCACCTTATATGACAATGTCCCGGATACAAAGCTGTTAATCAATACAAACAGCATCCGTCTACGTGTCAGCCATGCTGTGTGTCCATGGTATGAAAGCTTTATTTCCTGTCCTAAATTCAATCCCCAGCATGCAGGCCCTTAGCAGGTAGATTATCCCTCTAATCAAATGAGCACAAATAGTAATTAAAGCAAAAACATGAACTTTTTAAAATAAATAATAAATACATAAAACTTACCGACTTTCAACGTGTACAGTACGGTAATGTTTGTAGAGTAAAACCTTACACCGGCCGGTGATTGCACACAGCAATACCGGTGGGCGAGATAAAAGGTTTGCTCGATGGCCAGTCTGGGCCTTATTGGGGGGATTTAGACATCGTTAATATTTACATAACAGGTTCACTTTAAGTAGCAGAGATTTATTTTTTGTTTTCCCGCAGTGATAAGGCCAATGTTTCTCCTCTTTCTCAATCCGCTGCTGGTTTCTGTGCTTGAAGTTTCCTAATTAGTTCTAAACAAACTACAAACCTAGTAACACACATGTATTTCTAACGCTATAGTGTAACCCCATTGTACAGCGCTACGGAATTTGTTGGCGCTATATAAATAATAAAATAATAATAAATAATAATAACTAATTCTATATTGGTGTCCTCCCCTCCCCCCCATGCCATGAGAGTTAAAAGGTGAGTATTACCTTGCTGAGATTATCAAGATCGATTATCTCAGACAATCAAATGTTTCCTCACAAGGAAGCATTACAAGACTATTGCGCATGGGTGTGAATTTCTGTACTGCGCCAATCAGATAGTCTCTGCGAGCAGCATTTTATTAAGAATCGAGTCTGACTCAGTTCTCACAAGGGAAGCGAAAGCTGCAAGGGGTGTGTTTAACCCCTGTAATGAAACCATTGTCGTTCCTACAGAAACGTTGGTGTTTCTGTTTCTGTTTTGTAGTTTGTTCTCTCCGAATGTGATTCCTGTAGCTCCCTGGATGATTTTCTATATTACTGCCTCAGTGTAAGAGGTGTTAAGTGTCTACATTGTAGCCGGTTAATCTCCACTAATTATTCCCTAGTAATCTGGGGTCAGACACAGGACACAGCTTTCCTGCCTTAGGCTTCAAAAGTGTCTCCTGGTCAAACTGCGCTAGCTATCCAAGGAGTGAATCAGCACACTCCCCAGAATACTGACGCACTCCTTGAAAGAACACAGTGTACGTACATGAAACAGACACAAGCCATGTTTTTTAAAATCCACTTCCACACTATGATACAAAGATGGTTCTCCTGTTAAATGTCCATTTTCATTCCATAGATCATAAAGTCTTCATGTCTATCGATTAGTTGGTTGATTGATTGATTAATTGATTGATCGTTGGATGGATTTTAGTCTTTCTGTCTGTCTGCATGACTGGCTTTCTGACAGAGCTGTTTTAATCGAGCAAATGATTCTAAATGTACCTGTTTGTATCCTTGGTCAGCCTCTTAGAAACACATTTATGTCACCAGGACTATAATTGAGTAGATTCCATAGCTTCACTGCCCTAACTGGGAAGGATGAACCTCGTAATAAGGGAAACTCCAGATAAAGTTTGTGGCCATAACTCATTATATCTGTTTCTAGAATAAAATCCCTAGTAACTGTCTTCTCTCAGGATCCTCAACATTTACCTATGTTCAAAGAATACACACCCCATGTGCTCTACAAGGACTTCTCACTTTTTCCTGTATCTTTGAGATTTTAAACTCCACATGATGTGAGAAAAGGCAGATTTTAAAGTCTGTGAATTTTTTTCATCACCTGCTATCACACTTCAGATTCCAGAATTGATATTATTTTTATTAATATTAAAAAACACAACCTTTATATTACCATATGGACTTGTGAAGGTTGAATAGCAAAATGTTAAATTAGTTGTATTTAGTAAATCAGGAGATATGATAAATGTCTGGAAAAAATTGTTATCTAATAGTTTCTATTTTAGTTAATTTTGTCCTAAAATTCTCAGTCCCCTGATCTCCTCCTCGCTGTTCTCAGATATATCAGTCACATACACACTGGTATTTTATTAGATTGAAACTGTAGCTGTCAAAGGTGGTTGGACACATGGAGTTTGTGAAATCACATAAAAGAAAAATAATACCGTTTTTTTTTTTTATTATTATTATTATTATTATTTTTATGTGGGAATTGTAAGGAATTTACAATGAATTCTAGGTGAATGTCAAATTGAGTTCAAAATAGCTGAATTGTACAAAAATTCCCCAAAAGTTATGGTTTCAATTTGACTATTTTGCTCAAAAATATAAAATTCTGTTTGAATTAGACTTGTGCCTGACAATAAAATGTTGGCTCTTACGAATTGATAAAATTCTGGTTTTCAACAATTTCCAGTTATGAAGAATTGTGGTAAAACATTCAAAAACTTTCAAATCAGTCTGAAAATTGCTGGGGAAGCCCTAAATGAAAGGAAAAAGTGCCTACAATGTTCCTTTTAACAAAAAAAAAACCTCTAAGACTGTAAATTAAGTAACTGTTAAAGGGATACCATAGTGCCAGGAATACAAAGCTGGCACTATTGCTCCCCTGCCTCCCCCTCCCTTGTCATTAACCCCAACGCAACGAAAGGTGTGCTCATGCAGAGTATTAGGACATCCAGCGTCAGATAGTGCCTATAGTGTCCCTTTAAGTGGCCATGTCTACTAGATTTGTGCACTGCAAAACAAACGATTTTTTAATATTTGTGAAGAATTGTGAAGAATTTCAGTTCAACTTTGATTCGAATTTCTGAGATTGAAATTGACACTGAATCAGTCAAAATGCTGCCAAATTCCAATTCTCACCAATCCGAATCTCCAAGTCCAGTTTCAATTCACTTTGAACTCCTGTCAGCATTCGAATTTCCCTTTAATGTGCACAAATCCCTGCAGACAGCGGTGTCTTATATCTAAATAATGCTATACCTATCCCCATATTAAATGTACACACTGTATTTGGGATATTAAGCTGCCTCGGAATATTTGGGAAGTTAACTAGATATTAGGAAGAGGTAATAAAACCATTGTATAAGCATATGGGAAAACTAGACTTTATATTAAAGGAAAATAGACTACTTACAGGATTATTCACTAAAGTGGGAATGACTGAGAACTCGAAGTGAATTCAGAGTGAATTTCAAATTTAAAGGGAGACTCCATTGCCCAAATACAAAGATAATAAAAATCACTGTTTAATAGATATCCCCCTAATGAAAACTTGCATGCATTTAATTATGCATTTTTTTCACTGGAGGTATATCTAAAAAAACTGCTTGCATGAGCTGCATTTCTCTTGTCTGCAGCCTTTGCAAGCCCTCCTCTTCTCACCCCGCCCAGACTTTCTGTGGCTGTCCAATCACAGACTTCCCAATGCAGCTCAATGAGAAGTCATGCAAGGCATGTGCTCTGGGCAATTGCTGCCTCTTGTGTTTATCTTCACAGAGCCAAACAACCAGGAAGTGACAGGTCTGTATGATTCACAGCCAATTGGGTGTAAAAGGTTTATTCTGCTGAAATCTGCACTTTTTGCAAAATGTAAAAAATAGTACACATTCTCCACACATAGAGCTTTTCAGCAAGCTAAACAGGCCAGGTTTTATACAGGTATGATATTAACACTACTTGCATGCTGTGCACAAATCATTTCACTTGCGACAAACAAACCAAATTCCTTTTAGCAGGAAACAGTATAGAAATTGCGCTAAAGGATCAAGTAGGTGAATGGTGCAGCTAAACCCAAGTATATCACCACTATATATACTTAAAGAAAATACTGTACAACCAAAGAAAGGTAAAAGCGCACACACACACCAAGGGGAGTTGATACCGGAGAAACTGACGGAAGCCAAGCACAGAGAGATGGACACAGGTTTCTTCAGGAAGGAAGAGATTCTTTATTGGATCACCGATCGGGACTCAGAGGGACTAGCGTCACCAAAATACAGCAAAGTCTGAGTACTGAATACATAGAGTACATTCCTTATATAGCACTGTAGCTCCTCCCACAATTAACTACACCCACACATACCCTTAACCTATTTAATGAATAGAGTCTAAACTCATCCATCCGGTCTAACCACGTGGCTCATCTGATACAAAGGAGAGGGACGCGTAATTCCAGTTCTTACATTCCTGCACCTGGTCAGTACAGTGATGACAGTATCTTAGCTACGTGTAATTAACTAACTGATACTACAAACACATATACATACATATGCCTTGTGGCAATCTTAGCCTGCTAAACTTGTATTTTACTGGAATTACATCACATTCCCCCCTTTGATGCCTCTGATATTTCACAATTACTTGAGGCATCACTTAACCTTGGTTTGCATATACCTCAGGTTACCATGAACCAGACCAGACTTTTCTTATGATGTGAATCTTTTCAACACTCATCTTCCTGCATAGTTTCTCCCTGATCTAAAGCCTTATACTTATATATGGCCATTATCTGTGCAGCAGCCTTCCTCTCTGCTATAGTTCCTATCAGGCTTTGCACAGACCTAACTACTAAGGGTATAAGACACGGCAGGAGTAGACACAACATTAAAATTAGTAGGACTCCACCTACCACTGCCTTAAGCCCTCCAAACCACTCATACCAGCTACCAAACCAACTACTTGGATTATACCCTTTCCATACCTGAGTAGGCACATGCGCTAGTTTAACCATATGGCTAGTAAGCTCAGCTATTGCTTGCCCTTCGTCATCTATTTGAAGACAGCAATTGCTTAGGTTAAACTTCCCACATACACCTCCCTCTACTGCCAAAAGGTAATCCAAGGCTAATCTATTTTGGTATACTGCTGTCCTCATCCTGGTGTTATGCTTCGCTAGAAGATTGAGCGCTTGTGATGTCTCATTTGTGATAATCTCAACCACCGCCTGTAATCTTATAATACGGTTGAGCATATAAATAGGGGTTCTATAACCAAAGGTACCATCCTCAGCCCACGTGGCTGGCCCATAATAATCTATGATACGCTGGGGAGGCCATTCATTATCTTCCCAGGTGCCTATCTCTATGGGTCCCCTTTTCTTCCTATGATTCACATCATACACTTTAACACCTAAAGTCTCACCTGTTTCAATCGGTAACAAGAAGAAGGATGGTTTGAGCATACCTAACACACATGCCCCTTCCCAGTCCTGTGGCAACTCCGAATAGGCTTTCTTACCACAGATCCAGTACAAATTTGCTGGGGCTCTCCAAGTAGATGTGATGGATAGATCAAACCACACATCCTTTAAATTGGCATATCTAGCAAACGGGTTAGATGGTTCTGAGACATTTGAAGCCGACCACCAAGTTGTATTCTTTGTATCATCATCATAAGCTTTTTGCCCTAGACAAGTTAATTCTCCTACAGAAGTATTATACATTATTCCTTTCCTTGCTATGCAAACATAACCTATGATGGAGGTCTTTAATCTCCACTCAGATTTACCTCTAACACTCATATGATAATCGGCTTGTGTAGATATTAATTGGTCAACTGCCTCAGAACCGGACATTACCTCCTTTGCTTCCCAAGGCCATTGGTCTCCCATGTTAGTACCTCCACACACATAGCAGTTGGTAACATTAAGACTACCGGCAATACTTTCAGCTAGATCAATGAACAGGTTTTTAGCATTATGGGGGATCTTATTATCTATACTCATCTCTTCGTAAAAGGAATGGTATACTTGATGAGTCTGGGAGGATACCGTATCAGTCTCTATCCCTATAAATAATATTGTCCCAGGGTCTAAACCCGTCCCGTATATTTGAAACCCAAATAAATTTCCATACTTATCTAAGAACTTGTCGGGGTTATTAATGAGTATATGGACTGGGTTGCATTCCATAGACTTACAATAAGGGCTAGTCGGCAACTTAGTCACTATCATGTCTTTGTCTACTGTCTGTCCCCAAGTTGCCCACCCCACACAAGACCAATATGGGCAAAAGTTATAATCTCTATTTGGGCATCTAGGACTTACATATTTATTTTTGCTACTGGGACAAATATATTTATCGTTAGACCCATACGTCCTCTCCCATCTAAGATCCCCACATACATTCCACGGCTTTCTACCACTCGATATCGCTTTACACGCATCAAATAGCAGAACACCCGAAGAATGTACGGATTCTAACACCGTTTTATTAATTAGGGTCCCCTGAGGATCTCCATTCCTGAGAGTCAACCAAATTGTACGAGGTTGATACTCCGGACTGAAGCACTTAGGTTCTCCTACTCCTAAATGGCACACACTATAATCTATATTTAAGTATCTACATCTCGATACATCTCCTTTACACTCGTATTGTGAATGCCAAATTAGGGTTTGGGAAATATGGTTACCTGTTCTCGTAGTCTTAATGCATACCTCACAGCTAGGAGTGTCGGTACCTCTACCTTCCTGAATATAAAAACACATGTAAATAAACACAATCAAAAGCACATCTTTCGCCGTCATCCTCAGTCTTCGTCCGTGCGATGGAACCTCAGCTTCCAGGATGTGAGGGCTGCAGGGAATGGAGTTCTGCTCGTCTTCACAGGTGTCCCTTCGAGACTTTCCTGGCTTATACACTATGTGATGGTAAGCGGACAGGCTTTATTATGGCCTTCTCACTCACACCTGTAACAATAAAATTTGTAATCCACAATAATTCCTCGTTACTCCGACTGAGTAGTGCGTTTTAACCGGATCTTGCAGGGATTCTCTGGATCTGCTGTAACTTGCCAAGAATCGACTGCTGCTGGTTTAACCCTGGAGTGATGTATCCACGGAGTCACTTCTGCTACTTTTATTGCTGTAGGGGTAGACAAAAGAACAACATAAGGACCTCTCCACTTGGGCCCTAACGGTACAGTATTCCACTCTTTAATCCACACTTGGTCTCCTGGATGGTAACTATGAACAGGGGGATAAATATTCACAGGTAATCTATCTTGTACCCATTTCTGTACCTCCTCCATAGTCTTACCCAACTCTACAACCTGCTGCCGGGTAATTCCTTCTCCCAACTGACTCAAGTCCCCCCTTAAGTTACCAAGTACGGGAGGTGGTCGCCCATACATGATTTCAAAAGGAGAGAGGCCCATCCTTCTGGTAGGGGTACTGCGGATTCGCAATAAAGCTATGGGTAAGAGAACGTTCCACTTAAGTTGGGTTTCCTGACACATTTTAGCCAACTGGTTCTTTATAGTTCTATTCATTCTCTCTACCTTACCAGAACTCTGGGGTCTATATGCAGTATGAAGCCTCCACTTTATACCAAGCATATGAGTCAGTTGTTGTAGGCACTGATGAACAAAAGCTGGACCATTGTCCGATCCTATAGAACAGGGTAGTCCATATCGGGGTATTATTTCTCGTAGCAGGAATCTCACAACTTCTCCTGCTTTCTCTGTACGAGTAGGACATGCTTCTACCCAGCCTGAATAGGTGCACACAATTACCAGCAGGTAACGATGTCCACCCGACTTAGGCATCACTGTAAAGTCTATTTGTAGATCGGACATGGGGAGTCCCCCCATAAACTGGACTCCTGGTGGCTTTACTGGTCCTTGTCTTGCATTATTTTTAGCACACGTTACACATCTGCGTACAATGGCCTGAGTCAAGTTGGACAATCTTGGTATGTAGAAATGTTTTCTAAGAGATTCTTCAGTACTGTCTCTCCCAGAATGTGTCCCGTTGTGATAATTTTGGACAATTTCTACCGCTAGCGATGCTGGTATAACTATTCTTCCATCTTCTAGCTGATACCACTTGTTCTCCAGATACTTTCCCGGTTCAGTCTTTAACCACTCCTCTTCTTGAGCTGTATAAACTGGAGTCCATTGGGACAGTGGAGTTGGTATAAGAGCAGCTATATGCCCTACATACTCCTGTCTTCCTGATTCAGCAGCACGCTTAGCTGCACTATCTGCCATCCGATTTCCCTTGGTTACATCACCATCTCCTCTCAGATGCGCTCGACAATGTATGATACCGACTTCTTTCGGCTCCCACACTGCTTCCAATAGTTGTAGGATTTCAGCTGCGTACTTGATTTCTTTGCCTTCTGAATTCAGTAGTCCTCTTTCTTTATACAAAGCTCCGTGGGCATGAGTGGTTAAAAACGCATACTTAGAGTCCGTATAGATATTTACTCTTAAACCTTCAGCCAATTGTAACGCTCGTGTTAGTGCTATTAATTCTGCCTTTTGTGCTGATGTTCATTTCGTCAGTGGCCGACCTCCTATCACCTTGTCTATTGTTGTCACTGCATATCCTGCATAGCGGATCCCTTCTTTCACATAACTACTGCCGTCGGTGTAATATTGAACATCGGGGTTCTGGATGGGAAAATCACGAAGATCTGGTCTACTTGAGAATACTTCATCCATTACTTCCAGACAATCATGTTGACTTTCAGTAGGTTGTGGCAAAAGGGTAGCTGGATTTAAGGTGTTTACAGTCTCTAAATGCACTCTTGGGTTTTCACACAACA
This sequence comes from Pelobates fuscus, assembly GCF_036172605.1. Lineage (NCBI taxonomy): Eukaryota > Metazoa > Chordata > Amphibia > Anura > Pelobatidae > Pelobates > Pelobates fuscus. The sequence continues at coordinate 11,910,514 of NC_086324.1, read as the reverse complement.
TTGCTTGATACTTGGTCATACGGCTATTACTAAACCAATGATTTCCTTTGTAATCCAACAACGTCTGTACTGCATGTGGGACTCGTACATAAAGTTCTTGACCCAGAGTGAGTTTATCGGCTTCAGCTACTAGCAGGGCGGCTGCAGCTACGGCTCTTAGACAAGGTGGAAGTCCGCTGGCCACTGCATCCAATTGTTTAGACATGTAGGCAACAGGTCTTTGCCATGATCCCAAGTACTGTGTCAATACTCCCACAGCCATTCTTCTTTGCTCGTGTACATATAAGTAGAATGGTCGTGTGTGATCAGGTAGACCTAATGCTGGGGCACTCATCAAAGCCTTCTTCACATCTTCAAATGCCGTTTGCTGTTCTTGGGTCCATAGGAAGGGGTCGTGCTCTGTACCTTTGATAGCTGCGTACAGAGGTTTTGCTAGTATCGCATAGCTGGGAATCCATATCCTACAGAAGCCTGCTGCCCCCAAGAATTCTCGCACTTGTCTTCTATTCTTGGGTATTGGTATTTGGCAGACAGCTTCTTTTCTCTCTGGCCCCATAATTCTTTGACCTTCAGAGATATGGAATCCTAGATACTTGACAGTTGGCAAACACAACTGAGCCTTCTTTCTAGACACCTTGTATCCTGCCTTCCAGAGAATGTGTAGTAGATCGTGATTGTAACAATACACACTCTCCTGGGATGGACTCGAAATCCAATAGATCTTGACTTAGGGCTGAACCAAATAGGGTAGGTGAATTTTTAAACCCTTGGGGCAGTCTTGTCCAAGTCATTTGGCGTTTTGAGCCCGTTACAGCGTTCTCCCATTGGAAAGCGAAAATACATTGACTTTCTGCGGCAATTCGGAGGCAAAAGAAGGCATCTTTGAGGTCTAAAACTGTGAAGTAAGTAGCCCCGCCCGGAATTAAAGCAAGCAGGTTATATGGATTGGGTACAACTGGATGTATACTAACAACCGCATCATTGACTGCTCTTAAGTCCTGCACAGGTCGATACTCATCTGTGCCGGGCTTTTGAACAGGCAGCAATGGGGTGTTCCAGGGGGAAGTACAGAATTTTAGGATACCATACCGTATGAACTTATCCAGGTAGGATTGTATGTTCTTCTTAGCCTTCTGCGGGATGTGATATTGTCTCAGGCTCACTGGATAAACCCCATGTTTAAGTTCAATTTTTATAGGTGGAATATTGCGGGCCAGTCCTGGTGGGTTGTTCTCTGCCCAAACTCCTGGTATGTTAAATAATGTCTCATCACTCCTAGGGTTTTGGCTAGTCAACACTGTATAAAGTCGCCACTCTTCTTCCTTTGGTACGGATAAAGTCATAATACCTGAAGGTCCATTAAACTTTAAAGATGTTGTTCCATCTGGTAGGAACGTAATCTGCGCTTGTAATTTGGATAGCATATCACGTCCCAGCAATTGGACTGGACATTCAGGCATATAAAGGAATTGGTGTTTTACTACGTGGCCTCCCAATGTACAGAGTCGACTTTTAAGAACCGGTCTTTCAGCACTTCTTCCAGTTGCTCCTATCACAGTAATAGTCCTTCCAGATGGAGGAGCAACTAGATTAGTCACCACTGAATGTTCAGCACCAGTGTCGATCATGAACGCACTCCTTTTCCCCCCTATTGATACATCGACCATAGGCTCCGCTCGACCAAGGGGGATGGAGCCCGGTCGGTATCAATAGTCCTCCATGACCGTGTCAGCCAATCCTACAAAGTCCCTACCTTCTCTATCGCGAGACCTTTGCGCTGCTGGAATATACCTGTCTTCCCTAACACTTCCTCTGTTCCCATTACTCCCTCTATAACCATTACTCCCTCCGGGACCTCCTCTACCTCTCGCTCTGCCTCTAAAGTTTCCGTAGCCTGCCCTGGGTTGGTCTCTCTCGTACTGCTCTCTTTGCGGACATTCGTTCCTCCAATGCCCTTCTTCCTTGCAATACGCACACTGATCCCTACTCAAAGGCTCCCTACTCCATCTATTATTGCCTCTATCTGGGCCCCGTTTATCTACGCCTGCGATCGCTACCGCTAGCATATCAGCCTTTTTACGCATCTTGCGCTCCTCCTCTTTCTTGCTTTCTGTTTCCCTATTCATATACACCTTATTAGCTACCTCCATTAGTTGGGTGATTGACATACCTGCAAACCCTTCTAGCTTTTGTAGCTTGCGCTTAATATCTCCGTAAGCTTGGCTGACAAAGGCGGAGTTCACCATTCAGGAATTGTCTGCGTCTTCCGGATTAAAGGGGGTGTACAAGCGGTACGCCTCCAATAATCGGTCATAAAAGACACTGGGCGCTTCATCGCTTTTCTGGATCACCTCAACTGTCTTCGACATGTTAATGGCTTTCTTTCCTCCGGCTTTCATGCCAGCAATTATAGCGTCTCTATAGGCTCTGAGTTGAACCATATCAGCACCATTTACGTTCCAATCGGGATCAGTGTTGGGATAATGTGTTGCGGCCCATGCTGCTGGATTAGCTTGGTTCAAAGCACGGGCTCTATCCTCTAATGCTTTAATGGCTGCTTGATTTATTCTTGTCCTTTCCTCATTGTTAAATAAAGTCATTAATAACTGCTGGCAATCAGCCCATGTCGGATTATGCGTCTGTACTATTGAGGTGAACAGATCAGTCATGGCTTGTGGTTTCTCAGTATACGAGGAATTATGGGTCTTCCAGTTTAAAAGGTCGGTAGTGGTGAAAGGGACATATACGAAGACAGGGTCAGCGTGTGCCATTTGACCTGCGGCATCGATATAAGCTGACCCGGGATTTAAGCGAAGAGGCATCTGATAGTGCTTTAATTGTTGGGCACCAGTCAACTGTCGGGTTTGGATGGGGCTACGTAGGGAAGCGTCAGTCATGGGTTCCGGTCGGGGAGAGATAGGGTATGGGGATGTGGGAGGTTGGTTTTGGGAAAAGGTAGTGAATAGAACACTTCGGGCCGAGCTAGATGAAGCTTGACCGGAAGTCTGAAGTGGCGCCAAATCAGGATATTCATTTTTAATGGAGGTTGGTCTATCTGGTTCCGGAAGGGGGGATTTAGTACGAGGGGGGGTGGATCCTGCACTGGAGGAGGAAGCGGAAGTGGATGGGGGTAGTGAGGGAAGGGTTACAGGACTTCCTGCGTTTGCGTCACTTCTTCTTAACGGAAAGTAAGGGGGCGGCAAAGGGATCTCGGACTCAGGGGGCGTGTCCAAAATGGGCCTAACACCAGTCCTAGTGGACGAACAAGTCCTAGCTACCATGAGGCGACACTGCTCCTCGTGGCATGTCCGGAGCCATTTTGGCGAGTCATTTACGGCCTGTCTCCAACAATCAATATAAGGAAACTGGCCGTAAAGTTCAGGCCTACCTGATACAGCCACGTGTAAGCGCTGTACCAGAGTTGGATCCAAACTGCCACGTGGCGGCCATGCCGCAACCAAAGTAGGCCACTCCCTAGTGCACAAAGTGACCAAACGTACAGGAGACATCTTTACCCCAAAATCACAAACTTTGAATCCCTTTTTAAAATTCTTAACCATACATCCTAAGGGATCCGGAATCGTTGACTGCGACGCACCCATATTTAACAGTGGAACGTCGTCGACAACGATTACTATACACGCGTACTATTCAACAGTCACACCCGTTTCCTCTGGCAACAGCACCACGTGGTACGGTTATCAAGTGAAACGTACACCATAACAATAAACACTCAGGGAATTCCCGTACACACACAGCTGCTACACCAGTCACTATATAATCAATATTATGCCCTTTGGCGTAACTACACAGTCACCCACGCTATAATTCTCTATATACGAATTACCCGTCTATAACACACCCAGTAACATCGTCTTTTACAAATAGCGGTTACAGTACGGTTAGCATAGGTCAAAGCACAAGTTAAGGTCACAATACAATTATTAGTGGTTATGGTGTTAAAACATGCAATGGACGACAATGATTAGTACTTATTATACAATGTCAGTAAATATACAGGGTTATGGTACCGTGCACTATAATACAGCAACACACTATTAACACTCTCGCTAGACGGCTGAGCTCGCGCTATCTAACAAGATATACACTTTACTAAACAATCGTTAACACATTTACAATTCCCAACTAAACTATTGGCCAGTACCTTGAATGGACTACCTAAAACTATATACACCCGTTTTGGTTAGCCACACTGCCCAATCACCACATATACATAGCGAGCTAGAGATCCGAATTTACACAGGCGCCTCTTAGTCGCACTATACAACGAGCTAGAGATCCGAATTTACACAGGCGCCTCTTAGTCGTACTATCAAAAGTCTAGTGGGTTCCAAATTTACACGCCTTCCCACTTAGCCCAGATAGGATGAGAACTAGCGAACCGAATTTACACAGGCGCCGCTTAGTCTCCCGGTCCCTCCGACCTAGCGAACGTAATATACACCCTAGAACGCTAGTCTAGACAAGACACCGGTGTCCGGCTAGGGCTATCTTACACCAGGACCCCGCCTGACTAACCAAATCAAACGGTCTGACTAAAGAGCGTTCGATCGAGCGGTGCGCCTTCGCTCCTTCCCTCCGACAGAGGGGGCAGATACAGATTCAAAAACCCCTTTGGGCCTACCGCACAATCGGTATACCCCTAGCGGGTCCTGCCGTCTAAAACAGCAGTTATCTTACCTCCTCGTTCCTGAACCTGAGTTCACACTCATCGACGGGGACACCCCAGCACTTCTTACGTAGAGGCCGATGATCTCCTGGACAACAGACCAGTGGCGCCGAGACGAAGGGAGGTCCACGCAGAAGTTCAGGGGTGCAGCCGTAGAGAACGTGGGCAAAGATAGACCGTCTCACGCCTCTGCCTCTCAGCTACCGTTGAACGATGAGCTTCCCGGCCAATGCACCAAATGATACCGGAGAAACTGACGGAAGCCAAGCACAGAGAGATGGACACAGGTTTCTTCAGGAAGGAAGAGATTCTTTATTGGATCACCGATCGGGACTCAGAGGGACTAGCGTCACCAAAATACAGCAAAGTCTGAGTACTGAATACATAGAGTACATTCCTTATATAGCACTGTAGCTCCTCCCACAATTAACTACACCCACACATACCCTTAACCTATTTAATGAATAGAGTCTAAACTCATCCATCCGGTCTAACCACGTGGCTCATCTGATACAAAGGAGAGGGACGCGTAATTCCAGTTCTTACATTCCTGCACCTGGTCAGTACAGTGATGACAGTATCTTAGCTACGTGTAATTAACTAACTGATACTACAAACACATATACATACATATGCCTTGTGGCAATCTTAGCCTGCTAAACTTGTATTTTACTGGAATTACATCACAGAGTTATTACCTGAAATATGACAAATAATAGGTATCTCCTCCTTATATACAATGAGTAGATTCACTTATAGAATTCCCTATGCAAAAAATATAAACACAGAGAAGGACATAGTGCAACCTGTATGTTATATACAATCAAATTGGAAATTCTGAGATTTTAATCTATGCCCCGAACAAATTGATCAGTCAAGTAAATCCCGAATGGATCAATTCGTTAAGGAGTAGATTAACTCGTGATTAATTTGTGAAAATAATTTCTGCCCAATTCTACTTGTAACAGTGTGCCAATGAACATAATACAATGCTAAACATCTACCCCTATGCTCATCCTATAAAAATGCTGATTTATCATGTTGCAAAGAAACTAAATTCACATGACCCTGCTTGGTTTGCATTCTGTAAACAAAACGCTGGTATTTTAATATCATATCACACGAAAATAGCTTTTCAGGGAATGTGACCAGAGGGTAAATAAATCCATGTTTAGAAAACGTTGCTTCAGTAGGAGAATGAGGTTACATAACACTGATTAGCATCTCCTCGAGAACTGGCTAATGTGCTCCGATAATTCTGTATGCCAGTTTAATGAGTGAGAAATTCCCACCTGTCTCCATGTACACAGGATTTACTAGCCCCAAATCCATAAAGAGTAATCTGGTTATTGCCTTAATGTAAATCATTGTTTGATTTCCAGTGTCTACGGCTGCGGTTATTAAACCAGATGCAAGGATTAATATAATACAGGAAATGAAGAGAAATGAGGCAGTAGTTGTAGTAGATACTTCTGTCACCATTGATCGTCACAATATATTCCAAATGTAGAAATCAGCAGACTTGTATACGGCGAGAACTCTCGATTCTGCGAAATAATTTTTTCCAAAGATTTAAAATATTTCAGGACAGCGAGATCCGGAAGGATTTAAAAAAATAAGCATCATATAATATTATCTATATATTTTGCAGTACACTATTTGGTTCATAGGGAAATATTTATATATTTAGAAGAATATTTTGGATTGCAGGATAAAACTTACCAGGAAAGGTTAAAGGATCTTAACATGTATAGCTTGGAGGAAAGACGAGACAGGGGGGATATGATAGAAACATTTAAATACATAAAGGGAATCAACACAGTAAAGGAGGAGACTATATTTAAAAGAAGAAAAACTACCACAACAAGAGGACATTGTCTTAAATTAGAGGGGCAAAGGTTTAAAAATAATATCAGGAAGTATTACTTTACTGAGAGGGTAGTAGATGCATGGAATAGTCTTCCAGCTGAAGTGGTAGAGGTTAACACAGTAAAGGAGTTTAAGCATGAGTGGGATAGGCATAAGGCTATCCTAACTATAAGATTAGGCCAGGGACTAATGAAAGTATTTAGAAAATTGGGCAGACTAGATCGGCCGAATGGTTCTTATCTCCCGTTACATTCTATGTTTCTATGTAAGTCAACATTTAGTGACAGACTCCTTTACAGCAATAATCTTTTTTTCACACTGACTTTAAAATATTAACCCCCAACTGCCACACCTCACCCGAATATCTTAGAGCATTTCGTTTTTGGTTTCTCCGCAATTCCGATATATTTCTGCTTGAAATTTGAGAATTCTGCAGAACATCCGTTTGACCCGAGTTTAGCAATCAGGAACATTAATATTGGCCCTGCACACTAAGACGGCAGTGGTCAGTCATAAATATAACAGAATTACAAGGAAATTGAACCTTTAGGTCAAATTAGCCAAATTTTAAAAATAATTATCTGAATCATAAAAATAGATTAAATATAATGTAGATAGAAGGATGGAATACAGAGGGTTGGATTGTGCTGATAATTGCCTTTCAAATGTATGTCTGATTGGGGAAGATAAATAAGTTAGAGGTTTGACAGTTTTTTTGTTTTGTTTCCAACCGAGCTCCTAAATAGCTGTTTAGTGAACGTACCCTTTTATTTTATATATTTATTACTCATCTTTGCCTTAATGTCCTAAGATATCCTCAGCTCCAGTTTACAAGCAACTTGTCGGAACAGAACAAGCTTCGTCAGAACGCAATGTAGCGCTTAATGCCCTGTCTGTTTCATCTTCCTAGATGTGTTTCGGCGATCCGACAAAACTCATGTCAGTTTGTCGTCTGTTTTCATGACACTCAGAACAATTCACTGTGATTAATTTATAAGGGCAATATATTGAAGTGACTCACTCGTACAGAGAAAATATTAATACGTAATCTGTGTACATTTTGTCTTTATTGATACACGCCAGCTAGTCGCTAGTAAAACATTCCTCAGATTAGAGATCTACTTGTCGACAACCTATATTTTGTGAAATAAAGACAAAAAACAAAACACACAGGAGATTTATTCTAAACTCGGAATTGTGGCAAATTGAAAACCAAATTGTAAAATTAAGGAAAAATTCCCAATTCAACTATAGGCATGACTTAGCTATTATAGAATACAGTTTGCAATTCATTTTTTCCATATATGACAATTCAGTGTTTAGTAAATAGAGCCCCTATTATAATTCTCCATTGTCATTGTGTTTCTTTCAACCTGTTCAGCCATCACTGGGGCTAGAATTCCTTTATATACAGGAAAATTAAAAGCAAAATCTACCTTTCGGTTCTTTGTGGAGCTCTCTAGAGGAAAGTTGTTTGGGAAGGTGGGATGAGTGTTGGGTTTTATCACAGCCAACAGAGTATAGAGGGGACTCAAGTGCTTTCTGCAGGTAAAGACATAGATTTCTATATAGAATTATTATCTGGTCACCAAAGAGTAATTTTAGGGGTTGACCTCCCATTTGCCAAACTTACACTAAAGCAGCTATGCTAAAAATAATCTTTATTTTCACGTTATTTGCTTTGTATCTTACTACAACCAAACAGGCAGCATTTTGCACCAAATTGCAGGGAACTGGGATCCAAATTGCAAAATATATCCGATTTGGAAATATTCTTCAAATCTGTTATAGTTTCCTCTTTGATGTTTTACTCTGAATTTTGTAATCCGGTTTTCAATTTTTTGTAGTTCACTGTTTAGGTGATAAACCCCCAAATTGTGTCATCATCTTTGGCTGAATTAATTAAATCAGACATTTTGGAGAATTGACAAGGAAATGTAACATTCCATGACAAAGTATCAGAGCTGGAAAAATATGATGATTTTTTTCACGGTTTGCCTATTTTATTCTAAAATTTGCAATTCCTGGTCAGTTTTCCACAAATCTCAAATTAAGTCAGGTCTGGTTTATCACAAAACCCATTCCTACCTTGGCTGAATTTGATATAATTCTTTATCAGCCTTTTGTATTCACAAAACAAGTAGTTGCTTTAAAAAAATATTTTAATTCAAATAGCACCTACTGATATGATCCCATACTGGCATGTATCAATGATCTCATTCAGTTTCATCTCAATACTCTAGATCTGAATGTAAGATTGTAAGTAGGCTTTTACAAATAAAATGCGCTACGTTTTTTCCAACGCACCTCCATGCTCTGTAAATATCAGCGACCTTTTCTCTTCTTAATATTATTCAACCTTCGAAAACCCAGTGAAGCTGCATAGAGAGGCAAGTGGGCGACAGTTCAATACAAGACAGAAATGTTCTTACCGGTAATTTATACAGTGTAAATCCTCGGGTTCACTGTGTCTTCCGAGCATATAGAACAAACCCCTAAATCCATTTACCTAATGACTAAGAGAGATTAATGGCGTACCAGGTGATAAAATGAATGCTCGGGTGCCTTACATTTAGTCCTGACCTCAGCCGGCAGATATTTGGTATATTGTGTATTGACCGGCCAAATAATAACTGTGTTCCAAAAATTACCAATTTACTTAACATATTCTACACGATTTGTTTTGTTTTTTGTTTTACATATAAGATTACCCAGCTCTCCATTATTCTACCATGGGATAAAACATTATGGAATCTCAGATCAAGGTCTAAACATATTTTGGTGGTAGGGGACAATCAACAAGAGGAGACATCATCTAATGTTATAGTCTTTGACAACTGAGCAATTTGCTGTCTCCTGGAAGCCTCTGGATTCGTCATGGTCAATGAGCGGACAAAGATGGGGCTTGGGATGATTTAACTGTCTCCATATTGGTACCAGTCTCAACGAACGGTAGGTGTAGTAAGGCACGTAGCATTAATATTTACAAAAAGGACCTTTTGAGGTTGTATTTTCCACAAAAATACTTAACAAACCGGTATTCCTAACACTAGAGTCCCTGTCCCTAATTTAATAGGTAGCTCCTCACCTCAGCATGAAAGGGTTAAAACCCCATTGTTGAACTTTTAAATGCCAAGGCTCCCTCTGTGATAGCTAGGTCGGAGCAACGGGGTGATCTAATGTGCATGCGCGGCAAAAGACACTCGTGTATTATAGCTTCCAGAGGAAATCTTTAAATGACGTCCAATGACATTTCACGGAGTAGAACTCCATTAGGCACCAGGAAGCGCATCTAGTAGCTGAGTGAAATTGAGTTTAGAAAGGTAAGGGAGGCGTCTGTCAAAAGTTGTTTAAAGGGACACTATAGTCACCTGAACAACTTTAGCTTAATGAAGCAGTTTTGGTGTATAGAACATGCCCCTGCAGCCTCACTGCTCAATCCTCTGCCATTTAGGAGTTAAATCCCTTTGTTCATGAACCCTAGTCACACCACCCTGCATGTGACTTGCACAGCCTTCCATAAACACTTCCTGTAAAGAGAGCCCTATTTAGGCTTTCTTTATTGCAAGTTCTGTTTAATTAAGATTTTCTTATCCCCTGCTATGTTAATAGCTTGCTAGACCCTGCAAGAGCCTCCTGTATGTGATTAAAGTTCAATTTAGAGATTAAGATACAATTATTTAAGGTAAATTACATCTGTTTGAAAGTGAAACCAGTTTTTTTTTTCATGCAGGCTCTGTCAATCATAGCCAGGGGAGGTGTGGCTAGGGCTGCATAAACAGAAACAAAGTAATTTAACTCCTAAATGACAGTGAATTGAGCAGTGAAATTGCAGGGGAGTGATCTATACACTAAAACTGCTTTATTTAGCTAAAGTCATTTAGGTGACTATAGTGTTCCTTTAAATTATATACCATAGATTAAGTATCACCTTAAATATCTGCTTGCAAATAGAGAGCCTTGATTAATGAAATGGGTAGATAGAATTAGTTGGATATGGGTAACAGGATAACTTGTTTGGTATTACTGATTTACACATAACTAGGTGTCTACATCAAACCGAGATTTATTTATTTATAGAGTAAAAGGAAAGGTGATGTGGTGTAGTTAGCTGTTAATTAAAGCTAAACTGAAGTGAATTTAATTTTAAGGAAAGACAGAGAGGAAGATGTAGAAGTCTTGTGGATAAAAATTTGCAAAGAATGTAAGATTGAAAGTATATTAATTTCAGGAAATTACTACGATCTCCCAAATATCAGTACTGAAGGTTTTTATCATATAAAGTCATACATCTGGTTTATGTTTTTACCTGTTGGGCTATAATAACGTGCATGTTAACTGAATGAAACCTGGTTTAAACTCTCTCCAGAGAACAAGTCTGAATTAGTGGCACTCTGCAAACATTGTAACTGCGCCATGATTGATACGTGGTTCTCGTTATCCTAAAACGTTACGTTCCTGGGTGCATTAATGTATTTCTGGTTTTGACTCAACATATGTGGTGGTCTTGCTGTCACGGCTCTTCAGTAAACTGGGATGTGATACAGAAATTGTAACATTAAGGCCAGTGGTCTTAATCTGTTTTTGCAGAGACTCAAATCATGCCCTGGGCTGTGACTAGGTGACTCATACCTCCCTGTAAAATAAGCTCAGTGACAACACAAACACTTTCTCTCGGTTTCAAATGGGTCCATATTCCAATGGGGTGCTGATACGCCAGCCTTTACTGGGGGCATTTTACGGGGCCTGAGAGGCAGATGATATAATACACGTTTCATTAAGCGAGGACACTGAAATTATATGAAGACTTGTCTTATTTTGGGGTTAACAAGCACTGGATTAGGTCAAATTAGCTGAGCTGTAAAGTAGTGGATTTAGAGAATTTTCCCAATTTTTCTGATGCAGTTCTGCTGTCAGTTCTAGGTTAGTCTCTGTTTAGTGAATAGCCCTGTTTGTGTATTGTTTTGGAAGCAGTTTATTTCCCAGAGATGAATTCATTTTGTCAGCAGTGTGTGATCTGGACGTGCAGGGTCTACGCAGGGAACATTGAGGATTTGTTTCCGCATCACAGGTTCGGTGAAACTTGGAGTTTTTACAATCAAAGTTAAAGGATTGGGGCTGCAGGCGGCAGTGCCAGCCAGTACCAGGAATGTGGAGAGATGGTATTCGGTGGCAGAGAGGATGCAGATCTATCTGCAGGTTTACGAAGCTGTACAAGCACCTAGCTAGATGATTTGCAATGCGCTCCGTGTCTGCAGGAAAATGATACCTTGAGTGACGCTTAATCCTGTTTTCCTGACACCATTCTCTTTGATGCACACAGTTGTAATATTCTAAAATATGCTAATGGCCAATCAAAATACAGACTGCAGCGAGCAAGCAGCCGCACTAGACTTTCTGTCCGACTCTGAGTTTGTGTTCGTACTGACGTGACATTCACTCGGCTGGGAATTTACTGGCATTTCTCATTTACAGACATTTAAGGACACATTGCAGTGAGTTGCTTTACTGTGGAGCTCTGTGATACACCTATACTCACCAGGGCCGTTTGAAGGAATTTGGGGGCCCCAAGCAAAATAGACATGGAGGCCCCCCCCTCCACGCCCTCCCCACCTTACGCACGCAAAGCCTACAGGAACCACAATTTATACAAGACAAGTAGAGCTATTTTATCTAGTGTATGTCATTTATCACTTACCACTATCTTGTTTTTTCTTATCCTCCACTTCCTTTCTCTTCTTTCTTTTGTGGCTTCCTGAAGCATAATTCCGCTTCATGATGACTGCCGACTCCGAGGAGGTTTTCTTTTTTGCCGGCAGCCGAGATCACGTGGTTGGCTGGCTGCTGAGAGAGGGGACCCCTTGAGGAGGGATAAAAGTGTCACTTCACTGATGCATTATGTGTGTGTGCGCGGCGGTGTAGTGTGAAAGAGCTCCCTGTCCTGCCCCCTTTCCTATAGAGCTCTCTCTTTCGTCCCATAGAGCTCTGCACCTGCCCCCTCTCTGTGTTCTCCTCACCCCCCTTCCCTGTGTTCTCCTCATCTCCTCCCCCCTCCCTTTGTCCTTCTTACTCCCCCCTCCTCCTCCCTGTGTCTTTCTTATTCCCCCTTCCCCTGTCCTTCTTACTCCCCCTCCCCTCCCTGTGTCCTTCTTATTCCCCTCCCCGTGTGCTTCTTACTCCCCCCTCCCTTCTTATCCACTGTCTACCCCATGTCCTTCTTAGTCCCCCCTCCCCTCCCTGTGTCCTTCTTATTCCCCCACCCCATGTCCTTCTTACTCCCCCTTCCCCTGTCCTTCTTACTCCCCCCTTCCCCTGTCCTTCTTACTCCCCCTCGCCCTCCCTGTGTCCTTCTTATTCCCCTCCCCGTGTGCTTCTTACTCCCCCTCCCCCTTCCCCTTATTCCACTACCCCATGTCATTCTTAGTCCCCCCTCCCCCTCCCTGTGTCCTTCTTATTCCCCCACCCCATGTCCTTCTTACTCCCCCCCTCCCTTCTTATGTTATTCCACTACCCCATGTCCTTCTTAGTCCCCCCTCCCCCTGTCCTTCTTACTCCCCCTCCCTGTGTCCTTCTTATTCCCCCACCCCATGTCCTTCTTACTTCCCCCCCTCCCTTCTTATTCCACTACCCCATGTCCTTCTTAGTCCCCCCTCCCCTCCCTGTGTCCTTCTTATTCCTCCACCCCATGTCCTTCTTACTCCCCCTTCCCCTGTCCTTCTTACTCCCCCCTTCCCCTGTCCTTCTTACTCCCCCTCGCCCTCCCTGTGTCCTTCTTATTCCCCTCCCCGTGTGCTTCTTACTCCCCCTCCCCCTTCCCCTTATTCCACTACCCCATGTCATTCTTAGTCCCCCCTCCCCTCCCTGTGTCCTTCTTATTCCCCCACCCCATGTCCTTCTTACTCCCCCCTCCCTTCTTATGTTATTCCACTACCCCATGTCCTTCTTAGTCCCCCCTCCCCCTGTCCTTCTTACTCCCCCTCCCTGTGTCCTTCTTATTCCCCCACCCCATGTCCTTCTTACTTCCCCCCCTCCCTTCTTATTCCACTACCCCATGTCCTTCTTAGTCCCCCCTCCCCGTGTCCTTCTTACTTCCGCCTCCCCCTCCCTGTGTCCTACTTACTCTCCCCCTCCCTGTTTTTTTTTTTTTTACTCCGACCCTACCCTACCTTAGGTAATTCAGTCCTCCTCCCTTCCCTGGACCCTGTAGCGTGGCCGAGCTCCTCGCTCTCTACCTCCAGTCCTGGCTGTCACTCAGTGCGGCCGGGGACCGCGTGGTACAGGTCAGGAGATTCAGACAGTTTCCTGTTCCCGGCCGCGGCCGGACTAAAAGGAAGTGAGCACTCAGTGTACACTTCATGTCAGTCCGGCCGGGAACAGGAAACTGAATCCCCTGTTCCTGTACCGCGCGGTACCCGGCTGGACTGAGTGACAGGCAGGAGGTAGAGGAGGAGAGGTAACCAGGAGTCCTGCAGCCGCCTGAGGCTCTCTATAGAGCGCTCAGGCGGCTGCAGCCTTAAAGGAAGCAAAACAAGCACCGGCTCTGCTTGGGGCCCCGGGCCAGCTCGGGGCCCCAAGCAATTGCTTGTTTTGCCTGTCTGCTAGCGACGGGCCTGATACTCACCACACATAGCTGGGTTTATTGCGGTGGAGCTCTGTGATACCTTCATATACCATGCACATTACTGTGAGTTTTATGGCTGTGGAGCTCTGTGATACCTTCATATACCATGCACATTACTGTGAGTTTTATGGCTGTGGAGCTTTTGATACTTTCATATACTATGCATATTACAGTAATTTTTATTGCTGTGGAGCTCTGTGATACACTCATATACCATGCACATTACTGTGATTTTTATGGCTGTGGAGCTCTGTGATACCTTCATATACCATGCACATTACTGTGAGTTTTATGGCTGTGGAGCTCTGTGATACTTTCATATACCATGCATATTACAGTCATTTGTATTGCTGTGGAGCTCTGTGATACACTCATATACCATGCACATTACTGTGAGTTTTATATCTGCGGAGCTCTGTGACACACTGTATATTACCGTGAGTTTGTATCCCCAGTTAATAGACCTGAATTCAAGCAGGGTTTTCCATTTTAATATCGTTATAACAAGAAGAAATAGAGTTAAGTATAAAGTGTGACTGAGAGTGATGGGAGTTTCATTTGAAGGTAGTTACTTTCCCACAAGATCAAATCTTAAAGATGTTCAAGATTCACACAGATTATTCTCCTGTAGCATTTTGACAGCCGGGTTCATGAGCAATACTGCCACAGTCACTCCCTCCCACCCTCACCCATGTTTGATCACAATCAATAACCCTAGGGAAAGACCTTGTGCTGGTGATGTTTAAAGGGACACTATAGGCACCCAGATCAGCTCATTGATGTAATCTGGGTGTAGAGTCCCAGTCCCCATTAGTTCTGCAATGTAAATCATTGCAGTTTTAGAGACTGCTTTCCTACGGTGATTTTACGGTGATGCTGAATGTTCGCAGAGTCACCCAAAAGACACCTAGCAAGCAGGAAGGGAGGGGATCAGCGAGGGAGGTGGAGCCAGTGGGAACTATACATTAAGGAATATAGAATTGTATTCCTTACACGATAGTATCCCTTTAAAGTTGGTTACTAGGGTAAAAAAACACCTGGGGCTTGAGCACAAAAATAATTTGATTACCCCTTACTAGAGCCTTACCCCTGGTTTCTCCCCAACCCCCATCCCCAGCCACTCCCCAATTTGGCGCACACGCACACACACACACACACACACACACACACTTACATACAGACACACACACACACACACACAGCAAACCGTTTTAAAGAGGTCTGACTCCACTCCTGCTGCACCCAATGATAGCTCTATAATACAGGACAACATGTAGGCCTGTGTTTCAAGGTGTACAGGATGTAGCAGCCCAATGTAAAGCCAATAAGTGATGTCAGAAATCTCATTGCCGCCTGCCGCCTGCCGCAGACTAAGTATGTCTTAGGGTCTATCCAGAATATGGGGCAATTTTTCATTAATGCCCTCAAACCTTGCCATGGTTAGTTGCTCAGTCTTTGCCATCTAAAAGGGGGAGAGGGATGGTAATTGCAGACATAGCATCCCGTTACTCGCTGCACACAATCCAATGGGATTTAAATTCAATTGCCAGATATAATTGTCCGTGTGTTACCAGCTTGATGCAGAGACAGACAGCAAGATGGAGCGCCATCATTTATTTTCAATCAGGTGAATTGCAGTGAAAATACATTGTAGGGAACCCATACGCCTTGTGACAATGAAAACCATTCTTTGTTTTATTTAAATTTGCATTTGTTTCTTTATTTCTTGCGTATCTCTGATTTTAGTTATGGTTTCTGGCTTTCTAGCTGTTTGGTCTCATCTATGATCAGCTTCATACAGGGAGTAAAACGCCAGCAGACGTTACAAAGAAGATATTAATAAAATGTGATATTCCTGTTTAACACTCTCTGCAGTCCACAGAACCCACTGAGAACAAGAGAAATTTAATCAGAACCAAAGCTTTGAAAATACCATAGGCTGGTGTAGCACATAGCCTGAGAAATACAAAGCTTTCAACCTTCTTTGGAAAATTCTGTTCATTTATTACCATCAATGCAGCCTACATCGATGGCAATGTAATACATACTGCCTCTGGTGCAAAAACGACTGTACTGACTATTATTACTTTTCAAAGTGAGCATTTTGAAGGATATATTCCCTAATTATTTTATTACCAGTAATACCTTCACGGTGAGAGTTACTGGACCCATTATGTCATGACAGCTCTGGCTTGTCATCTGTCACAAAGGAATAACAACAGTGGCTGAGACACGTGTTGAACATAGAGCTTAGTTTAGCTCTCAAAAATGTGAGTGCAATATTTTGAGATTTATTATATCCATTATAAATTATGTATAATAAATGTGTTCTTTAATGGGGATTGTTTACTGCTAAAAATACAATGAAAAGTATATATAATCTCTCAGTATGACTATATTTGTGCCTCTTTACAAATTCAAAACAAATAATGATTCACTCTTAAACCCGGGCTGTACACCTCCCAATGTCACTCACTCCACACCCTAAATTCCATTTCCTTTATAGTATGCACAGTACCTTTTGTTAAACCCACAGCTTTGCCAACATTTGAAATTCTACCCAGAACAACTTTATCTTCTCACTTCCCTTCCCTTCCTCTCAGACCCCATTCTCCCATTCTTCCTTTCCTTAATTTTCAAGGTCCTGTAATTCTACCCAGAACAACCTTTCCCTTTTCCGCACAGATTCCCACTCACCCCTTTTTTCCTCTGTAGACCCCAACTCTCTCACTCTGTCCATAGTTTCTTATTTTTATTTTTCCCTGTATGCATACCCCTTTCTCCAATATAGCCTTCATTTTTTTTCTGCTCATTTCATTTACTTAAATTTTGTTTTGGTCAAGGAGCACTACTATGGGCCCCTGTACACGCTGTCCTTATGCTCTGCATTAATGATGGATGTGAATATTTTCAGGCATAGTTTTCATAATTCTAAATTTCGTTTAACTGCCTAATATTCACAAAGAGAGTGGAAGCGCAGATTACAGATCCCTGTAAGTTTGGGAACGAACAAGCTTTATTTTAATGTCAGTGTTAGTGCGAATATGTACCCTAACAATTACAAAATAATTACAAGGTAATTTAAATAGAAAACTGGAACTGTTCCACTAGATGTGATGTTTGTCCCAATGCCGTGAAGATGAAAGGGACCCTAACCCAAACCCTAGTCCAAGCCCTCAATTTAGCCCTGACCTAAACAGTATGCCAAGTCCTAGCGCTAATCATATGCCTGGCCCACAAATACAAAGATGATGTGATTCAGGCGTCTGCCTTTGACAGCTCATGTCCTAAATGTAATGCTATAATTAAGGCATGATATCAGAGATAACAAGGATAATGAAATATGCATTAAACAACCCAGATCGTGGGAAATTAGCAGGTTGTGTTTTGTGTTTGTGAGTGCTGTATATGTGTGTGAGTGCATGTGTATGTACCTGCTTGTTCCTTTGTATGAGTGCATGTATAAAGCGTGTGCTTGCATAAATATACCATGTGCCGTGTTTTAGGCACTTTAATTCCAAAACAATTCTATCTGACACAGAGAATGTTGCAGTCTTAGCTTTTCTGAATGTTGTGTCGGATGCGCTGGAACGCAGCCAGTTCGGGCTTATTTAGACAGAGGAGAAAACAAGTTGTAAATACTTACATCCAATAATATCTGTAAATCGTAGAGCGTTTACTACTAACATATCTATCTAATTATCTCCGTAATGATAAATCTCACCCAGGGTTTCATTACATCTGTCATGTCGTGTTATAAAACGGCATCAAATAAGATTATTTTTTTTTAACTATCAGCGATTCCTGAGAGAAATAAAAAAAATGAATCTTCCTCTTGTCTGCGTCATATAAAGACACGAAAAATCTATCACAGTTATTCACCAAAGTGAGAATTCAAAGTGAGATTCAGGTTTATGGTCAAAATGCCAGACTGCAATATCCTGCTCCGTGTTTAGTTTGGCAATTTTGACTTTAAATTTTTAATTCACTTTGAATTCTGACTTAACTAAAAAAACGTGCTCGTCATTAACGACTTCACTCGAACGTGATGATTTATTGTTTATCTCTAGACTGGATCGCTGGCCCTACAACGTAATATTTACGATGTTTTGTTTTAAGTTTCAGGAGTAGTTTAAAGCTCTTTACACCTGCACTCTGTAAGCTCGTCCATTGGATCATTGGAGTTTGACATCTTTATCTAAAGGTTGGATGCTTTTAATATGATGTTCTTTCAGAATGAATAGTCGGCACCTGACTTGAGTCCGTGGCACATAACACAATATAGATCACAACACATTGGTTGTATGTCATTGGCAACGATTATTCCTGGACAACTGAAAACGTTCCAAGCCATTGACTGCCCAACTTTCAGGACGAAAGGAAATGAATCACAGCAGGAGGCAGGCCAAACTCTGAATCCAAACAAGCTCTGCAGTGGCAACGGACTTGCAGAACTCAAAATGCTTAATCCAAAAAAACTGGCTTTTACGATGGCATTTAAAAGTCCGACTGTGTGATTTTCATAGACACGCAAGAATCCAAATTATAAACCAAAAAGAAAAGAAATGATAAAAGAAAAGAAGGTCATCTTGTTGCTGCTCACAGTGGGGCACATGCATTATATAGGTACTTATGGCAGTTTGTTCCCCCTCCCCAAAAAAATGATATTGACAATGGTAAGGACTTTTATATCTTTCTATGGGAGATACATGAACATGCGAGGATAGAAATAGAAAATAGAATTTACACTTCGAAACATTGTTACACTCCCTGGCTGTCAATCAGACAATGGGTCCTGTTCCTTTCTAGCTATTTCAGCTCAGTGGAACTAAACTCAAGAGCCAGCAAATGAATATATATATATCATGCTAATCGAGAATCCCCAGCAGCTCATCCCCTCGATGCTGAGCAGAATTGGGCAGTTGTGATGGGCTGAGAGTGTCAACGGACTACACTCAGCCTATCACAGCATCCATTGCTAGCATGAATCAGAATCGTTATATATCGAAGTGAACAATCTCTGCTGTAGCCACACCTCCAGGAGGTGGGAAGCCAGGGATCCTCATTCAGTGTTAAACTGCTCAAAAATGGTTTATCGCAAAATCAAGGGACAGCGTCAGGGGACTCCAGGCACTATAACCACTTTAATGAGATTAAATGGTTATAGTGCCTACTCTGTCCCTTTAAAAGTATTAGGCTATCCATATGAAAAAAAAAATGCTCAAAATTTTGTTTTTACACATAAAGACATCCGTAATAATTATTAGCAGTGAAACAGAGAATCAAAGAGAAGGCACAGTCCGCGTGTAGTTTACCAGTGGGGAGGGGTAAGTGTTATAGAGGTAGAGGCCATTTTATACCATGGAACGGATAAAGGAGAGTTTTATGCATATACCATGGGGTTAATTCTGAAATAAATTACATTTTTGTTGGAACATTTGTCAAGAGTTATTATGTAGAGGTTTAAACTTTTCTCCCATTTCTCTAACAGTAGCCTTATTGGCCGTTTTATCTCTGATGATGAGAAATGTAAATCTGTCGGGCATTTTCCCATATCCGTGAGAGTCTTAGAATTCTAGAAGGTTTTCCTTTGCCTTTCATTGTATTACGGCACGGCCAGACGTGGCATTACCATTCTAGAACTGACCTGGATCTATAGTGCGCGAATCATTAGACAGGAGGCCGTGACAGCTTTTATTGTTGCAAATAGGTAAAAAAATGACATTGTCTAAGACAGTGGAATAAATGACGATGTACCTCTCAGCCTGACACAGTATACTTTCTGGTTCATTTACATGTCTGCTGGCAGTGGCTGAGAGGTCATCGAGTAAGCGGAACTAACTGTATCTGAACTTATTGCATTATCCAGGCTGATTGACTATCATAGAAATCCTTAGTCTGATACTATGACAGTCCTCGTACTGTGCCAGAGCACTCACATTGTACATAATCCAAGGGTACACGATCAAATCTCAAAGCTAATATTGATATTTCAATCATTTTACTCGCCTGGCTGGCCGTCTCCTTACCGGTCATGGTGTTGGATTTGCCACCTGTGTCATCTGTGAAAAAACACGATTTGGCAAACGTACTCATTCTGCACAATTGCTCGTTATTTCCCAAATACTGAGATTTATTTGCAGATTCTTTCAGGAATGTATGTTTATGGAATGTCCTGACTCCATGTAAGTGATTCTAATACAAGGCTGTGAGTCGCTGTTTTATAACTAGTATTTCTTTTTCTTTTTTCCTTATTATTATGGGAGAGTTACGCAGTCCTGGCTTCCCTCCCTCCATCAGATATGGGCGCTCCATGAAAGCTTTTTGTAATTATGTTTGGATGAAATGAAGAAATTAGGTAAAAAATTAGAGCGCATTGATGAGGCAAAATTTGTGCCAAATTTGCCAAACTGGGGAAAAAATCATGGATTGCAGCTATTTTCCCAACTCGGATAAACTGACCTAAAAGTTACCCGTCCCTTGTCAGATCTCCACAATTGTTCATTTTCTAAATAAACCCTTTATTTTTTTTTACCAATGTGCGTGTACTCTTGACGCTAATGATTGTCTTGCATTTTGTTGCACAAACTGGAAATCGAGTCACTAGAAGCAAAAAAACAAAAATAGAAAATATGAGTGATCCACTTAAATAATTTTATCATTAAAGGGTTTCTCCAAGTGTTTATAACCAATACAGCTCTCTGTATGATGCAAGGATTACCCTGGCTGGTTCCCGGCAATGGGGGAAACCTTTAACAGTGGATTGCCCACTGACCTGGGTCCCCACCCGGCTCCGAGGCCCCGTCCATGTCTGGTGACACGCTTACCATTTCGGCAGAGCTGCAGAAGCTGTGAGCTAATAAACTCACCATTCATTGGCTATGAGTGTCAGCTGACCTCTCAATGAATAGCAAACTGTGCGTAAATATTTGCACGCAATTGACATAAGCCAGTCCGGTAGCTAAAGAAACCACAATGGCACTGCCTGAGGTGGCTTTACACCTCTGACTGCAAAGGGGTTAAACTTCATACGGGCTGCGATTCATACTGACTACTGCAAATCGAGGCTCCAGACACCATGACAACTTCAAGTCACTGAAGTGGTCATGGTGCTTGGAGCAGCCAATAATGAACGCCTCTTCTTCTGTGTCTTAGGGAGGATAAAGCCTGGGTAAGTACGTCCCGGTGATCACCAGTACCTTGTTATTTCTCTTATTAGTACGGTGTAATAGAAGTTTCTTGTTTTTATTATAAGCGTATGTATATATAGCGCCAACATTGTCTGCAGCTTTGTACAGCAGGTAACTGGGAGACGGAAATAACATTGATGGATATAAAGGTGAGGAACTCTCTGCCTAAACGCACTTATTATCTAGCAATTCATTAATGATGTGTGAGAGGTCTGCTGCTATTGTTCTATTTTAGTAAAACCCTTTGGCCTTGCTCGCACAGTCGGTGGTGGTGCATTTTGGAATTAATTCTCCGTCCCACTGCTCTGGTACGTGCAAGGAGTTTTGAATTACATGGTTCAGACACGTTACAGCCTTAAAGATATAATGTAAGTACAATGTGCACTTATGACCAGCTGCAGAATATACAGATATTTAATATACTGATACAATGTCTGCCCAAACCTTTCTGAAGCAGTCGGGGCGGCTCGGAAGGAGTTAGTGAACGAACAAACCGTTTCATATTGTTTATTACTTTTAGCATTGATGGTGTCAGCAGTTACAATGTATTTATTATAAAACATCGACATAAAAGATCCAGATTATCGGCACTGATAATGGGGTACAGCCTGCTGTAGGCCTTGGTCGCAATGGATCCTTGATTCTCCTTTTGAAAAACACTCATTTTGTTGTCATTGTTTGTTTGTGCTCAAAATATTGGGGGTGGGTCCCCTCTATAACTTGTTTGTTTTGTTCCTCCTTATGGGTAACAAAAATGTTTAAAAAAATATTGCGCTGTTCCAAAATGAGATCAGTGATGTGTGAGATCAGGGGTTCTTCAGAGACACAAACTCATTTCCTACAAATAGCGTTAACATCTTATGAGGGAGAGACATGAACATCCTGTAATTAGACATTTGTTCATAAATTAAGATGTTATATCAGTAACAGTCAGATGGGCTAGTTCTGGTAACAGTGCCCCCCTGTGGTTATCAAAGGGAGTGTAGATAACTTATAGAGTCAGTCCTGTTGTTTCATGCAAATAACTAGGTAAAACTCCAAACTCAATAATTAAAATCAAAGCAAAAGCACACTTTCAAAAATCTGATGTTTTATGAAATTGAGATTAAATAGTTTTTCCTATGACTGTGCATTTAGTTACCAAACAACTATTCCTGAATTTCCCATCATGCATCCCTCCACCCTGCTTGTCCTGCCCTGTAATCCACTGAGTCTTATGTTAGGAGGAAATGGGGATCCGATGTGTTCTAATTGGATATCGACTGACAGATACTATAACTCAATTAATCAAAGTTAAAATTCATCGTAACTCGGTGCGATAGCCAGTTGCCACAAAGTGTTTGTTTGTAGATCAATAAAATCTAATGGTTTGTTAATTTCCTTCCTTCAGCAACATTCTGACCTATAATGTATCCGACAATACCCCAAGATGCCAAGAATCCAAACATTTAGATAAATAATAATATTTATAATCACAGAATGGTAAAAGAGGAACTTTTTATTAACAAAATTCCTTCAAATCGTCATCAAAATGGGGCTCCATGTTTTATATATTTTATGTTTTTCGGATTGTTACTTTTTCCAAAAAGCTTTCTGGGCTGGCTGTGATTAAAGTTATTCCTAAGGTAAATAAATTGTATTTTACATTAGGATTCTTCTTCCTGAAAGCTCTATAAGGCTTTACAAACAGCCATGTGCAGCTTGTCTCCTTGCCAAATTCAGCCAATCACATTACAGAGAAGGATGGGTTTCTCGATATTGTAACCAGGAAGAAGTACCCTTAAAACCACCAGTACAAAACAAAGATACAATGGTTTCTACATCTACACTAAACATCCTGCCAAGGTTGAAGGAATAAGCGTTGTGTGCCCCAATGTCAGGGTACCTGAGGCCTCTACCTCTAAGGGAGGTAGAGATTTGGTGGTTTGCCCGTCCAGGCGAGCTGTTTCCTTCGTTCCTCGCGGTTCATCCAGTCACTTAAACACCGGCCGCGAGGAATCCACGTCCTTTTCTAGCGGGACGCTCAATACGTGACGTCATGACGCTATCACGAGCGACCTGTCACTCAAGTGTCCGATATCCAATCGGTACTTGTCAGAGGCGTGATTACCATCCAGAGCCAGGGTATTTAAGCTTACTTCTCTCTTCAGCTCATTGCCCTGTCGTGGTTCTAGCTTGTCTAGTCACTCAGTGCTCTGGTATTCTAGTTTACTCTGTTTGGTTTTGACTCGGCTTGTTGTACTACCCTGCTTCTCTGTTCTCCCTTGACCCGGCTTGTCTCTCGCTTATCTGTCTTCCCGTTCCCTCGACCTCGGCTTGTCTCTGACTATTCTCTATTACTCTCGGTACGTTAGTCCGGCCATTCTAAGGCCCGGTATACGTACCTTTCCACTCTTTGTACTCTGCGTGTTGGATCCCTGTCCCGATCCTGACATTACGACAGGGCCAATGGATCCTGCAGGTACAAACAGTCAGCTTGGTTCTTCTGATCCCAGGTTTGACGCCATGGAGCATAGGATGGATCAGATGGCTCTAGCACTACAGGCACTTTTGTCTCGTGCTAGTAACCCACCTGAGGAGACACGTACTCCTTCTATTTCTCCTGCAGTCTCAGGTCTAGAGGTAGCCACTGTAGGTGCTTCTTCCCGTATTACCCCACCAGTACGTTATGGCGGGTCACCGGAGAAGTGCCGTGGTTTTCTGAACCAGATCAGCATCCATTTCGAATTACAACCCCGCTCTTATCCTACAGATAGAGCGAAGGTTGGATTTGTTATTACTTTACTCATTGAGAAAGCTCTGAGATGGGCCAATCCTTTATGGGAGAATGATAATCCACTAGTCTATAATTATAATGCCTTTGTAGCTGCGTTTAGAAGAACTTTTGACCCTCCTGGTAGAAAGGTCAATGCAGCTAGATTACTGTTGCGCCTTAGACAGGACAATCGAACACTTGTGGACTATGCACTAGAGTTCAGGTCCTTGGCGGCAGAAGTTAAGTGGAACGAACAGGCTTATATAGATGTGTTTCTGAATGGGTTATCAGATGTAATTCTTGACGAGGTCGCTACTAGAGAACTCCCTGAGAATTTGGAGGATTTAATTTCTTTTATATCTCGTATTGATGAACGCATAAGAGAGAGGCAGAACACTCGAGATAGGACCCGTAGACCCTCCTTTAAACTAGCGCCTACCTTTCAAAATTCTGAGTTCGAGGACTTACGTATTTCTGAACCTATGCAGATAGGCAGTACTCATCTCACAGAGAGAGAGAGACAGTACAGAAGAAGGGAGGGTTTATGTATGTATTGTGGAGTCAGAGGACATTTACGCCTAAATTGTCCTAATCGTTCGGGAAACGCTCGCACCTAAGTTTCTCTAGAGGACAGGCCTTGGGTGTTTCTACTTTGTCCTCTATTCACAACTACAAAGAGTTCAGGCTTCTGTTACCCGTTTCTTTGAGGTGGGAGAAGGGAGTAGTAAAGACTATGGCACTAATCGATTCTGGAGCTGCTGAGAGCTTTATAGATCAGGGTTTTGTTGCCAAGCATGCTATCCCATCCCAGTTAAAAGAGACACCACTGGCTGTTGAGGCCATCGATGGTAGACCGTTACTTGAGCCTGTTATTTTCCATGAGACCATACCGATTAACTTAACTGTTGGCATCCTACATAAAGAGGATATATCCTTAATGCTCATTTCTTCTCCGTCTATTCCCATAGTCCTGGGGTACTCCTGGTTGAGGAGACACAACCCTATTATTAATTGGGAGTCAGGGGAGATAGTTTCGTGGGGAAAGAATTGTCAAGAAAAATGCTTGCGGAAGGTCTTACCTCTCGGATTAACTAACACATCGACTACCTCTGACAATCCTACAGAGACACAAATTCCGTCTCAGTATCTAGATTTAAAGGCAGTATTTGACAAAAAGAAAGCCGATACCTTACCCCCACACAGGTCCTTTGATTGCAAAATTAACCTACTCCCTGGTACCATGCCTCCCAGAGGTCATGTATACCCATTATCTACGAAAGAGAACTCAGTTCTAGAGGAGTATATTCACGAGAATTTAGACAAGGGATTCATCAGGAGGTCCTCCTCCCCTGCCGGGGCTGGATTTTTTTTTGTTAAAAAGAAAGATGGTTCTTTGAGACCTTGTATTGATTATCGAGGCTTGAATAAGATAACCATTAAAAATGCCTACCCGATTCCCTTGATCACCGAACTCTTCGATCGTTTGAAGGGCTCTACAATTTTCACCAAGTTAGACCTCAGAGGGGCATATAACTTGGTGAGAATCCAGCAGGGACATGAGTGGATGACGGCATTCAATACTCGCTATGGTCACTATGAATATACGGTTATGCCTTTTGGGTTATGCAATGCACCAGCGGTATTCCAAGATCTGATAAATGAGGTTCTTAGGGAATTTCAGCAAGAGTGCGTCATTGTATACCTAGATGATATACTTATACATTCTAGTGAGATTGAGACTCATCACAAGCAAGTCAGGAGGGTTTTGCACAAGCTTCTTCAGCATGGTTTGTACTGCAAGTTGGAGAAATGTAGCTTTGATCAAACCCAGGTAACCTTTCTCGGCTATGTGATCTCTGGGGAGGGATTTAAGATGGATCCGGATAAACTCCAGTCCATTCTAGAGTGGCCTTTACCCAAAGGTCTTAAAGCCGTACAGAGATTTATTGGTTTTTCCAATTATTATAGGCGCTTTATTAAGGGCTATTCTTCAATTATCGCACCTATCACTAATATGACCAAACAGGGGGCTGATACTAAGAATTGGACTACTGAAGCTCTTCTTGCGTTCAAAACTCTCAAGGAGCTTTTCGCTTCCGCTCCAATTTTAGTTCACCCCGACACTTCCCTGCCTTTTCTGCTTGAGGTAGACGCATCAGAGACTGGTTTAGGTGCTGTCCTATCTCAAAGGTTGGGTGTTGATAAACCATTACATCCATGTGGATTTTTCTCTAAAAAATTGTCCGGTACTGAGAGCAGATATGACATTGGTGACAGAGAATTACTAGCGGTTATCAAAGCTTTGAAAGAGTGGAGACATTTATTGGAAGGTACTTTACATCCTGTTACCATTCTAACAGACCACAAAAATTTGTCTTATATCGGAGAGGCCAAGCGTTTGTCCTCCAGGCAGGCTCGTTGGTCATTGTTTCTTACCCATTTCAATTACGTTCTGACTTACAGACCTGGCTCAAAGAATTCTAAAGCCGATGCGCTATCTCGCCAATTTGAGCCTTCTGCTTCAGTTGAACCACTTGTGTCCTCCATTGTACCCAAATGCAATATTATTGCTAATACCAGTCTTAAAATTCATTCTCCGCTACTTGACCAGATCTTGAAGTCACAACATCTAGCTCCCGGAAACACTCCTGAGGGAAGAAACTTTGTTCCTCCTGAACTTCAACTGGAGCTCTTACAATGTTTTCACGAAAGTAAGATAGCTGGTCATCCTGGTATTCGCAAGACATACTCTCTGATATCCAAGGATTTCTGGTGGCCTTCACTTCGAAAAGATATTGAGGAGTTCGTCGCAGCTTGTGAGACTTGTGCCAAGACTAAACTACCTCATGCTTCTCCATGTGGCCTGTTACACCCCTTGGACGTTCCTGAGAAACCTTGGTCCTGTTTGTCCATAGACTTTATCGTTGATTTACCTGCTTCCAAGAGACAAACTGTTATTCTCACGGTGGTGGATAGATTTACTAAGATGGCTCATTTCGTACCATTACCTAAACTTCCGACTTCTCCTGAATTGGCGGAGATTTTTGCGAGAGAGGTTTTTCGCCTACATGGGATTCCTTCGGAGATTGTTTCTGATAGAGGTTCTCAATTTGTCTCACGTTTCTGGAGATCCTTTTGTTCTCAAATGGGTATCAAATTGAACTTCTCCTCTGCCTATCACCCTCAGTCTAACGGAGCTGCTGAACGTACTAATCAAAAGATCGAACAGTATCTACGTTGCTTTGTTTCCGAACACCAGGACGATTGGGTCGGTCTGATTCCTTGGGCGGAGTTCGCACACAATAACCTTGTTTGTGATTCAACTCGCTCTAGCCCTTTCTTCATGAACTATGGCTTTCATCCTTCGATTTTTCCTTCGGTTTCCTCTTCTCAGGGGATACCGTCGGTTGATGATCATGTCGCCAACCTGAAGAGATTATGGGATCAGACTCGGCAAATTCTATTACATAGTTCTTCGTTGTTCAAGAAACACGCTGACAAGCATAGAAGAGCGGCTCCTGTTTTTGTTCCTGGGGATAGGGTATGGTTGAGTACTAAGAATATTCGCCTAAAAGTCCCATCTATGAAGTTTGCTCCTCGCTACATAGGTCCTTACAGGATTCTCACTCGTATCAACCCGGTTGCGTATCGCCTTGCTCTGCCACCTGCCTTACGCATTCCTAACTCTTTTCATGTCTCCTTGTTGAAACCTCTTATTTGCAACAAATTCTCCTCTAAGGTTTCCTCCCCTCGTCCTGTTCAGGTGGAGGGTCGGGAGGAGTACGAGGTCAGCTCCATCATTGATTCCAGAATTTCAAGGGGAAAATTGCAATATCTGGTCAACTGGAGGGGATATGGTCCTGAGGAGAGGAGTTGGGTACCTCAGGAGGACGTTCATGCGTCTCGCCTTCGCAGAGCATTTCACCTCCGCTTCCCATCTCGCCCCGGTTCCTTCCGCCCGGTGGGCGTATCTGAGAGGGGGGGTACTGTCAGGGTACCTGAGGCCTCTACCTCTAAGGGAGGTAGAGATTTGGTGGTTTGCCCGTCCAGGCGAGCTGTTTCCTTCGTTCCTCGCGGTTCATCCAGTCACTTAAACACCGGCCGCGAGGAATCCACGTCCTTTTCTAGCGGGACGCTCAATACGTGACGTCATGACGCTATCACGAGCGACCTGTCACTCAAGTGTCCGATATCCAATCGGTACTTGTCAGAGGCGTGATTACCATCCAGAGCCAGGGTATTTAAGCTTACTTCTCTCTTCAGCTCATTGCCCTGTCGTGGTTCTAGCTTGTCTAGTCACTCAGTGCTCTGGTATTCTAGTTTACTCTGTTTGGTTTTGACTCGGCTTGTTGTACTACCCTGCTTCTCTGTTCTCCCTTGACCCGGCTTGTCTCTCGCTTATCTGTCTTCCCGTTCCCTCGACCTCGGCTTGTCTCTGACTATTCTCTATTACTCTCGGTACGTTAGTCCGGCCATTCTAAGGCCCGGTATACGTACCTTTCCACTCTTTGTACTCTGCGTGTTGGATCCCTGTCCCGATCCTGACACCCAATGCCTGCACACAGGTGAAATGCGTCTTTACCATGAATTATTATTTGGAAAGTTTGCAAACTGTAGTTTATAGACTTTTGAGACAGATTGGGACACGGAGAAGCTGCACAATGGCTGTTAACTAGAGGGCCCTACTTTCTGATCGACTAATGGGAAGGACAATGTAGACATCAGGTGGGAATGGGGGGGGGGGGGGGGTAATATCACAATTGTGCAGTTAAACTATATGTCATTGTACATGGAACTACAGGGAAGCTATCCCCAGATAACAGTTGGAGCTATGCCCTAATTACTGGGCCGTGCCAGCGTGCTTACTGTATTCTGTTACAGCTCTATCCGTGTGATTTCCTGCTGTTACTGTCACACATTATACTGACATTGAAACAGTTACATGGTAAGAGTTTATTAAAGTTATTCCTGGGTTGCAGATGTGACATACAAACGCTTTTATCGAATACAATGCTCATGTCTGATATGTTATACCGTCTCATCTTGGCGTGAAGTCATTAATGTCTTGCAGGGTGAAAATTCCAGGTGAATTTCCAATTTAAGGTTAAAATAGCCAAACTAAAGGGGGGGAGGCAGCTATACTTTCAATTCGGCTACTTCGGCCTATTTCACTTTGAATTCTCTCTGGATTCTTCTATTACTTGCCAATTTTAAAGGGACACCCCGGGCACCAATACAAGTTAAATCCTACTATTACATTTGATAGATTTTGGCCTCATTAATATGCTGTATTTTTTTTTTTTTTTTGCATACTAAAAACTTTGTAGTTTTTGCACAAAATAAATAAATAAAATGTTTTGCAGAATGCTGCACTATACGCCAGCACCTCATGCCAGAAAGGCATCCATATTAAATGTATGAATGTGTCCCTTTAATTTTCACACCCTCAGTATTGTTAGAGAAAAGGACTCATTTTTATTTGAATTAGCAACACTGTGATCTCTGAAAATACTGGTATACTAACCATATGAAACCACATGGGGAGCTTGGACCATGATATAAATTAGTTCTGCAGGGCTACAGTAATCCATCACTGATCCACAATCCTTCTTAAAGATTCAATTCCTAGGATAACAGTATTGTCTGTGCTGTGTTTTGTCCTATAGGGGGAGCTCCTGAGTCCATGCCGGTGTGATGGATCAGTCCGGTGTACCCACCAACCTTGTCTGGTTAAATGGATTAGCGAAAGAGGCTCCTGGAGCTGTGAACTTTGCTACTACAAGTATCATGTTATCTCAATAAGCACAAACAATCCTCTTCAGGTAAAGGTACATAGACGATTTTCTTATTCATAGCACTGAGTGTTGTTTGGCTGTCTGATAATTGAATGGACCTTATGGCTGTAGACGTCTATACATTATATTAGATCATTTTCAATTATGGGAAAACATTTTCTAATTTTCTATCTTTTCTATCTGCAATTTATCAGAATATTCTGTATCTCCTGAATCGTACCTTCTGTCTAATGTACCCGTGAGTGAGGTCTAATGTAGATTTACTCAGTAAGCAGTGAATTGTGGTAAATGGACAACCAGTCTGAATGTAAATGTTGGCTAAAATAACCAATGAAGTCTTCAGTTTAATATTTTGGATAAGCTTTTCCTTTATTGGTCTGAGTCTTCAATCACGAAACCCTGAAACGGGCACCGCAGATATTCTTAGAGCGTCAGCCTAGTGTCACTAGCTCCCCATTCAGAATGCAGAGTGAAAGAGATTCAGAACTTTTTTGCTTAATTTTTTGAACGGGAGCTAGGGGTGGGCTGAAAGCATCAGTGTTGTCTGGCTCGGGGCTTCCTGATTGAAGCAACCAAGAAAGGAGGTATCTGGGCACAGCGATTGGGCCCCATCCTTCAGAGTTTGGCAAGTTTGCGATATCTAGTCACTATTTTTTACACTAGTACAGTTATTTATTTCTATATTGGTGTTTTATTTTTACATACTTACATAGTTACATAGCTGAAAAGAGACTTGCGTCCATCAAGTTCAGCCTTCCTCACATATGTTTTTGCTGCTGATCCAAAAGAAGGCAAAAAAACGAGTCTGAAGCACTTTTTGTTTTATATATATAAAAAAAAAAAAAAAGTTATATATTCATTAAATTTAAATTTCTGTCTGGTTACTACGTGCCCCTCTAAGTTTTACAATAACCCAGCTTTCGCTGTTTTGGAATATACTGTATGATAAGCACATCCTCTGTCGGTTGTAGCATTTCCAGATAATATCAGTGCATTACCAGGTGCAGTCAGGTTTCTCAGTATTCATATGGCCAGCTGGTCAGTACTGGAAGTGAATGTTAACATGTATCCCATGATGTTCAGGAAGCGTTGTGTGGCGCAGGAACATCATTGAACTAAGATTTTCCCCTTAGTCTGATTAACCATTAGAGAAGGACCTTTGTCATCTGAGGGACATTTGTATCAGCCCAATCACCACCACCAACTGTGACCAGACTGTCCATAAATTGTTCTATAATTGATAAAGTTAATATAATATTAGACATTGTCAATTGTCTAATATTATATTAACTTTATCAATTATAGATCTATTGAGCTATCTTTTTATTTATCATTGAATAATAAATACATTTATATTTGTATAAATTTTGATTATCCTTATAGTTTATTTAGGAGCGCACATGCATTCTATATCGTGAGCTTACACTCATATTTAGTCGCTTGTATATGTATGTTGCTGCCCATTTTAATTTTTTTATATTAACTACACCGTGTTCTTTGATCTGTTACTGTCCATAAATTGTGAATTGTAGAGATTGCAATGTGAATTAAAAATGGAATTCAGACCACAGTATCTAGATTAGGAACAATGTCCAATTCAGCTATATTGTCAGTTAAGCTATTTTGGTCTAATATTTGAAATTCATTTTATTGCATACGCCTGTCAGTGCATTCAGGGTTGCCGCTCGTAATGTTTTATTCTTTAAGGGGTCATTGAAGTTAAAATGTATTGTGAACGTTAATCTCCCGTTCTCCCCCACAGACTAATTTAGCTCTTTTTTTTTTATATTCTGTCGGAATGTCTATGACTGTAGTGGCAAGCCATCTCCCTGACTGTCATCGAGAAAGTGCAGATCGCAGCCGCCATCTTGGGCTCCCTCTTCCTCATCGCCAGCATTTCTTGGCTTATCTGGTCTACATTCAGCCCCTCAGCAAAATGGCAGCGGCAGGATCTGCTCTTCCAGATCTGCTACGGCATGTATGGGTTTATGGATATTGTCTGCATAGGTAGGTCAAGAAATTGTCGGTTTGTTCACTAAAACCAAAATCTCAGGTTTAAATCCTTCAATTTCCATTTTCCACAAATTCTCCACAATTCCACAGTTAGTCAGTAAATATCACTATCTATTCCGAGGCTGAAGTGAAACGCATATTTACAAATTAACAGGTTTTATTTCTAAATTTAACCTAGAACATTTGGAGAGGGGGCATATAAAGCAAATTACATTATATATATATGTAAATGCAATTGTTTGTCTACTTTAGTAGTGTAACTATCTCATCAGCAAATTTAATGAAACACACATTTAAAAAGGAAATTCTATCAAGAACAGAAAACTAATAATAAGTAATAGAGACACTATTTTGGGTTCAAATCCCTCAGTCCCTCTTTTCTAGGAGCTCCATATTGTTGGTGTGTCTGAGTGTATAACAGAGCTCCGCAGCAATAACATTCCCAGTAATGTGTCTGAGTGTATAACAGAGCTCCGCAGCAATAACATTCCCAGTAATGTGTCTGAGTGTATAACAGAGCTCCGCAGCAATAACATTCCCAGTAATGTGTCTGAGTGTATAACAGAGCTCCACATCAATAATACTCCCAGTAATGTGTCTGAGTGTATAACAGAGCTCCACAGCAATAACACTCCCAGTAATGTGTCTGAGTGTATAACAGAGCTCCGCAGCAATAATACTCCCAGTAATGTGTCTGAGTGTATAACAGAGCTCTGCAGCAATAATACTCCCAGTAATGTGTCAGAGTGTATAACAGAGCTCCACATCAATAATACTCCCAGTAATGTGTCTGAGTGTATAACAGAGCTCCGCAGCAATAATACTCCCAGTAATGCGTCTGAGTGTATAACAGAGCTCCACAGCAATAACACTCCCAGTAATGTGTCTGAGTGTATAACAGAGCTCCGCAGCAATAATACTCCCAGTAATGTGTCTGAGTGTATAACAGAGCTCTGCAGCAATAATACTCCCAGTAATGTGTCGGAGTGTATAACAGAGCTCCACAGTAATAATACTCCCAGTAATGTGTCTGAGCATATAACAGAGCTCCACAGCAATAATACTCCCAGTAATGTGTCTGAGTGTATAACAGAGCTCCACAGCAATAATACTCTCAGTAATGTGTCTGAGTGTATAACAGAGCTCCACAGCAATAATACTCCCAGTAATGTGTCTGAGTGCATAACAGAGCTCCACGGCAATAATACTCCCAGTAATGTGTCTGATTGTATAACAGAGCCCCACAGCAATAATACTCCCAGTAATGTGTCTGAGTGTATAACAGAGCTCCACGGCAATAATACTCCCAGCAATGTGTCTGAGTGTATAACAGAGCTCCACAGCAATAATACTCCCAGTAATGTGTCTGAGTGTATAACAGAGCTCCGCAGCAATAATACTCCCAGTAATGTGTCTGAGTGTATAACAGAACTCCACAGTAATCATATTCCCAGTAATGTGTCTGAGTGTATAACAGAGCTCCCCAGCAATAATACTCCCAGTAATGTGTCTGAGTGTATAACAGAGCTCCGCAGCAATAATACTCCCAGTAATGTGTGAGTGTATAACAGAACTCCACAGCAATAATATTCCCAGTAATGTGTCTGAGTGTATAACAGAGCTCCACAGCAATAGTACTCCCAGTAATGTGTCTCTGAGTGTATAACAGAGCTCCACAGCAATAATACTCCCAGTAATGTGTCTGAGTGTATAACAGAGCTCCACAGCAATAATACTCCCAGTAATGTGTCTGAGTGTATAACAGAGCCCCAAAGTAATAATACTTCCAGTAATGTGTCTGAGCGCATAACAGAGCTCCACAGCAATAACACTCCCAGTAATGTGTCTGAGTATATAACAGAGCTCCACAGCAATAATACTCCCAGTAATGTGCCTGAGTGTATAACAGAGCTCCACAGCAATCATACTCCCAGTAATGTGTCTGAGTGTATAACAGAGCCCCACAGTAATAATACTTCCAGTAATGTGTCTGAGTGTATAACAGAGCTCCACAACAATAATACTTCCAGTAATGTGTCTGAGTGTATAACAGAGCTCCACAACACTAATACTCCCAGTAATGTGTCTGAGTGTATAACAGAGCTCAACAGCAATAATACTCCCAGTAATGTGTCTGCGTGTATAACGGAGCCCCACAGTAATAATACTCCCAGTAATGTGTCTGATTCAGTGGCGTACACACACTCCATGGGGCCCCGGTGCGAAACTGATCCGTGGGCCCCCCCTACCGTGAACCTCTCCCCCCTGACTGTGGGCCCCTCCCCCCCAACACATACATACAGACACAAACACATACACACACCCCCGACAGACACATACATACATACACACATGCAGACACATACATATAGAGACACACACGCAGACACATACATACAGAGACACAGACACACATACATACAGATACAAACACACATACACAGACATACACACAGATACAGACACAGACATACACACATACAGAGACACAGACATACATACACACAGAGACACAGACCTACATACACACAGAGACACAGACATACATACACACATACAGAGACACAGACACAGACATATATACATACACACATACACAGACATACATACACACAGACACACATACATACACACATACAGAGACACAGACATACATACACACATACATACAGAGACACAAATACACAAAATGTTTCCTACCATGTGTGGGTCCAGTGGTGGCTCAGCCTGATGGGAGTCAGAGTTCCCACTCTGACTCCCTCCTCCTTTCAGTTTCCTCCCGTGCGGGCTCTCAGTATGCTGGGAGGAGTGACGTGCGGTCACTTCCTCCCAGCGTGTGATGATCTCATCACAGGGGGCCCGGTTGAGCACTTAAAGCGCTCAGCGCAGACCGGGCCCCCTTAAAATCCATGTCCATCGGGTGGCCCTGACAGCATGGGCCACCCGATGGACCCCTTGACATGCGGCCCCGGCGGTTTACCGCACGGGCCGGGGCCGCAAAGCGTGGCAGCTGCTACCCGGTTGCAGGGGGGGTCGCAAGCTGCGACCCCTGCGACCGCGGTACGTACGCCACTGGTCTGAGTGTATAACAGAGCTCCACAGCAATAATACTCCCAGTAACGTGTCTGAGTGTATAACAGAGCTCCACATCAATGATACTCCCAGTAATGTGTCTGAGTGTATAACAGAGCTCCACAGCAATAATACTCCCAGTAATGTGTCTGAGTGTATAACAGAGCTCCACAGTAATAATACTCCCAGTAATGTGTCTGAGTGTATAACAGAGCTCCACAGCAATAATACTCCCAGTAATGTGTCTTTAAACTACAATAACAGTGTTTAGCAATAAGTCTGTGTAACTTAGATACTTGTTCTGAATTACATTTTCCATTCAATAAATAAGTCATGAAGTCCTATAGTACCCAGGAGTAACCCCTCCACCTCTAGGCACATTCTAGAGTTCTGTCTGTGGAGACTAAATTCCATTATAAAGAGTGGTCCTTTACATGTATCTGGTTGGGGTACAGGACAGTAAGGTATCCCCTCTAATGCAAGCAATGCCCTTTCCTTTCCTGCTCTAGATCAGTAGTGGAATCTACATTAGTAAGGCAACTGAGAGTACTTTAATCAGATTGTCTACATTTTGTTATCAATATTAACCAAATCAAGTATTTCTCCCCCTGCTCCCTGCTCGCAGCTCCACACTCTGACATTAGCACAAAAATGGCATCCACTGGACCTGAAAACCAATAAAGCATCAATCTCTTTTTATAGGAAAATAAACTTTGTGAGCAGCCCTAGTCACTCCTCTGCCCACTCTGCTAGCCACTGTCTCTATGCAAATGAGTCACGGAGTAGCAGACTATAATGTTTACAGCCGGCTGGTGCGTCTGACTTGCTGGTATTATGTGGAATCATAAAACAGATCATCAGTCGGCGCACAGAAGCATCCCCTGCCCTCTAATTTTGACAGATGGTAAATGACTATTTACTTCCCGTATATGTGCGAGCTTCGAATGGGCTCTCTCGTACGTGAGTCTGGCTGAGACGTGCGTCATGTCAATAAATACCAAACATAATTTTAAAATGTCTACCGATACTTTACGTAATATTAATCAGTTGTAACCAAGAATGAGACCATAGACCCGCTGACTGTTTAGTCACCAACCATCAACTCCTAGAAGCATTGTATTCCACTGAGGGAAACATATTTTTTTCCATATTGTATCAGAAGATAATGATGGAGAGTCACCGCTGTCAATGAGATACAGAAGAAAGCAGGTTTCTCATGTTCAGCTGTGAAAAAAATCACAAAGTAACAATCTTATTGTACTTCCATTGCTGATCATTTTTGCATAAGAACACAAATATCTTTAAAGAATGGATGTCTGAGACAGCATAACCCATGACCTTAAGGAAGATACTTTGTGAAGACCTATATAAGATAATCAATAAAAATCCCACAGCAATGTTAACGGCGTAAAGTAAGCCTTGACTGGAGCTTGAAATTGTTATTATTCCTTCGATCCATCACCAGGTCGCACTCTCGGACGACCTTTCTGTAATGAGAACATGGTTTCCACAAGAAGGAAAAAAGTATAAATAGCCAGGAATTCTCCCAGGTGTCAAAGAACTAGGAGACTGTAAGATCAAGGAGAAAGGACGATCTGAGGTTCCTTCTCATTAAAGGGCAGCTTTGTACAAGAAGCCATTCGGTTAGGCCAAACGTGCACATTTGATATTGCAGTAATGGTTTTAATTGGCCGTGAAAAGTCTATGTCAGTTTTGTCAGGTACAACATGTGTTTTTACTGTCTCTCGATGAGAGGTTTGGTAAAATATCATGTAACGGAAGGCCAAGGTTGAAGACACCTGCTTTAAAAAACACTTAAAGGGACTGTCTAAGCTTCAACACTTTATATCTTAACGTAGTGGTGTTGGTGGAAAGATACTGTCATTGCAGTCTTATAGATTTAAGCATGGCCGGCCCCTCCAGAAGTATAAGAGATAGGGTTGCCAGATACAATGTGTTTTCCTGGATGCATGTCAGATCATGGAAAGTGCTGATTCACAATATGCAGGATTCACATACAGCAGGAAGGAATGGAAGGAATCAGTTAAGGACATATCCTAAAAGAACTGCATTGCTACATGGCGAATTAGTATCTGTGCCCGGTAACATGGTGGTTTTGGTAAATCTAATGCCTTGGCCCTAATGGTTAAACAGAAGAATCTCACTATAAACCAAGAAAGGCTGGATCCTCCTCAATACTTCTGACAATCTACCTCAGCTGTTTGCAGTGAGCTTGGGAATAGAACAAACACTCGGCTTCTGATGTGTACGGCGGTGAGAGGGACGCTTGCCAAAATGAAACAATCTGCCGCTCTGAATGATCTATTTATAGCTGTTTCCACTCAATATTTTCGTTATTGGGGGATCTTCACTTCATATCTTCATCACTCTCTGCATTATAAAGTCTCACATAAATATCCACCAAACTCCGTATTGTAGTGAATTGTAGATTATGCTAACGTAGTGTACCTATAATCTTAATTTTAATAATGACAGGAGGCGAGTATTTTGCATGACTTTCTTTACTCATGCCTCCAGCAGCACAAGTCAATCATTAAACTTTCTAACCAATCATAACAATCCGCATAACCATATATAAAGCCCCGATCGTCGCATGACTTCCTCTTTCTTTGGTGAGAGATTAGTCCATATAATGCCAAGGAATAAAACCAAAGTTCGTAATAAGATAACAGTCCAAACTTGCTCCATGGGAGTCCCAACTTCAATTTAATCCAACTTCAAACTGATAACTCATATCGGTAATGAAACTTGATTTGAAAGATCCAACATGTGTCCCATCCGGAGCCAATAACGGCCATCACGCTGCAAGAAACAGAAACGAGTGTAAGAGGATGGAAATAGACTTATGTCTACATGATATCATTGCTACTGCATCTATCCATATTTAATACAATTAATGGTAACCTATCTTTATATACTAGCATTAAACCATAATATCAATGAGTACTCGTCTATTACCTTAAACCTCTTATTCCTATCCTCCAGATAAACTATACCAGTTATAGCTGAGCCATAGAAACATTGACAGTTGACAAAGCATAGAAACGGGAGTGGAGGGAGGGAAAATACTCGCCTCCTGTCATTATTAAAATTAAGATTATAGGTACACTACGTTAGCATAATCTACAATTTTATTACATGACAGGAGGCTTCCTATTTTTCATTTTTAAAGCTGAGGTAATAACGAGAAAGATGCGTGTGTGGACTGACTTTCTGTGTGGAAACTACGCATAAACGTGGAACCGTAGGGAAAAAAGGGTAAGATATAGATGTTGAATTCGTTTTAGTTCTACGAGACACCGTGAAGGTAACTCCTTCTGGTGAGATGGAGAAACCGTCCACATTGAACGCTCGCACGTCCGAAACTTGTCGAAAAGATACCAAACATAGAAGCAAAGTGAGTTTGGCTGACAACTGACGTAGGGATAAATCTACGTTGTCTGGCCAATTCCTAAGGAAACTGAGGACCACCTCTACATCCCACATATGATTATACTTAGGATCCGGTGGTCTGGACAGTTTGATGCCAAAGGATCCTGACCGACCGGAGAGCCTTGCATTGGCACGTGTGCCGCTGAAATCGCGGATCGTGCCACGTTGATGGAACGATAGGATTTTCCCCCCGTGAAGAGGTGTGACAAATAATTTACCACCATGGGGATAGATGCTGTAAAGGGATCACAATCCCTTCCCACACACCAGCGGGTCCATGTATTCCATGCTGATATGTAACTGCGTCGGGTACCCAGTGCCCATGAATCCCATAAAAGGTCTTTAGCTGGTTGTGATAGTCCTTCGACGGACCAGGTTCCCCTGAAAGACTCCAGGCTACCAGCTCCAGATTCTCCTGTATCACTAGTGGATGTGGTTCCCCTTGCGGATCTGTCAGTAGGAAGGGGAACGATGGAAGAAGTAGGGGATGTTCTTGTGTTAGAGCCAATAATTCCGGAAACCACGCCTGACTTTTCCATAATGGTGTGACGAGAATCATTGAGATCTTGAGATTGAGATCTTGGACATCGCAAATGGTGGGAATGCGTACGCTCCCTTCGGGGGCCACTGTTGTAGAAAGGCATCTACCGCCTCGCATTGAGGGTCCGGAAGCCAGCTGTAATATCTTGGTAACTGTGTATTCGTCCGAGACGCAAACAGGTCCACGACCAGTGGGCCCCTGAGGTCTTTCACCGCTGAAAATACTGACGTGTCCAGTCGCCAGTCGCTGCCGTCTCGCCAGTGTTGAGAAAACCAATCCGCCGTGAGGTTGTTGATTTCCGGTAAATATTCCGCCTTAATCGTAATGTTGCGGGGAATACAGAATTGGTAGATGTCCTTCGTCGCCTCTGTCAGGCTTCTTGATCGGGCTCCCCCCAGGCGATCTATGTATTGGACCGCGGAGATGTTGTCCATGCGCAGTAGGATGCAGCAGTTCGCCATGTCCTTGGCTAGACTGCGAATCGCAAATGATCCCGCGATCAGTTCCAGGCAGTTGATGTGGAGACCCTGTTCCTCTTGGGACCATGGACCTCCTGTGGACGCGTGGGCGCAGTGAGCTCCCCAGCCCCAAAGGCTCCCGTCCGACTCCAATACAAAGTCCGGGTTCGTCCCGAAGATGGCTTTGCCGTTCCAGGCTTCCATGTGGAGTAGCCACCATCGAAGTTCCGTCCGAGCTTCTGCGGAGACAGGAATCCAGTGATCGTATGTATGTCCTGCTCTTAGGTATTGAGCTTTCAGCCTCTGTATGGCCCGGTAGTGGAGTGGGCCTGGGAAAATCGCTTGTATTGATGAGGAGAGTAGGCCTACTATCCTCGCTAGTAATCTGAGGGGTATGGTGTCTCTCCTGAGTATCCGTCGAATTTCCTTCTGAATGGCCGCTATCTTGGATGCGGGGAGGCGTAGTACTCTTTCTCTGTACTTTTTCTCTGTTCACTACAAACCCCAGCGATTCCAGAAAGTGAATGGTAAATCTCGTCTGAAATCGAATTCTGGATTTGGATTCGCAGAAGATCAAAAAGTCGTCCAGGTACACGAGACAGCGAATTCCCCTTCCTCTCAGATGGGCCATGACTGGTTTGAGGAGTTTCGTAAAACACCATGGGGCCGAGCTGAGTCCGAATGGGAGACATGTGAATTGGCAGGGGCGGCCCTTCCAGTTGAAACGGAGGAAGGGTCGACTCTCTCTTGCCATGGGGACCGACAGGTATGCGTCTTTTAAGTCTAGACGTGTGAACCAATCGTGTTCGTTCAGTAAGTCCCTCAGAAGGTGAATACCTTCCATTTTGAAATGGCGATAAGCCACAAATCCATTGAGTTCTCGTAAATTGATAACTGGACGGTAGTCTCCCGTCTTTTTCCTGTCGACAAACATGTTGCTGAAGTAACCCTGGTCGTCTGTGGCGAATTCCACCGCTCCCTTTGCGAACAGGGTTCGTATCTCCGTGTCTATGAGTCGCATCTGGCTCTCGGACGCCCGTATAGGCGACGGTCGCCTGGTCTGAACTGGTGTATGGGTAAACTCTATCACGTACCCTCGCACAGTTTGTAGGATCCATGCATCTGTGGAGATGCGTTCCCATTCCTGTGGAAAAAGGGACAGTCTGCCAGCAGTTATAGTTATACTTGAATGATATAACGGAAGACAGTTCATGCTCACCTGAGTTGAATCGTCCCCGTCCTCTGCTCCGAGTGCCTCTGGTACGGAATGATCCCCTTGTGAAGGTGGCTCTTGCAGATGGAAAGAACTGTTGTGTTGCATATGGACGACTGGGGCCGGATGGCCAGAAGCGGCTGGTGGCTCGACCCCTCTGCCGACCAGCCCTGCCAAAAACACCTCGATTTGCTTGTGGGGTCCGAAAAACTTGTCTGATGGAAGATTGGGCCTTATTCAGTGTAGTGAATAGGCCAACATGTTTCTTTAGTTCTGCCAGGAATGGTTCTCCAAAGAGCAGCCCGTCTGCCCGGGGACCTAGCTCCTTCTTTCCCAGGTCCAACAGTTTGGCGTCTATCTTCAATAGGGCCGTCTTACGTCGTTCTGCGCACATGGCGGCGTTAGAATTACCTAGAAGGCAGATCGCCCGCTGTGCCCATTCTCTAATGTCGTGTGTCTCGAGGGTCGTCCCCTGAGTAAGTGCCAAATCTGCGAAGTATAGGATCTTCGCCAGTGGGCCTATCATGTCCAGCATTTTGTCCTGAACCGATTTCATGCCCTTCTCGACACCTTTCCGCAGGTCTCTGCCCGAGCGGGACATAAACACCCCCACTGTGGTGCCAAAATCTGGGGTGATGGCGATCTTGTCAGGAAGCACGGCACGTGGGCACTCTGCGTTGAGTTTGGCCCGGACCTCCTTGTCCATTGGCTTCCTCAGCCAAAAATTTATAAATGGAGTCAGATGCACTATAAACTATGCACTATAAACTGTGCACTATAAACTGTGCACTATACACTATGCACTATAAACTGTGCACTATAAACCATGCACTATAAACCATGCACTATAAACTGTGCACTATAAACTGTGCACTATAAACTGTGCACTATAAACCATGCACTATAAACTGTGCACTATAAACCGTGCACTATAAACTGTGCACTAT
This sequence comes from Pelobates fuscus, assembly GCF_036172605.1. NCBI lineage: Eukaryota > Metazoa > Chordata > Amphibia > Anura > Pelobatidae > Pelobates > Pelobates fuscus. Next base: position 11,868,897 of record NC_086324.1, on the reverse strand, counting down.
AAACCGTGCACTATAAACTGTGCACTATAAACCGTGCACTATAAACTGTGCACTATAAACCATGCACTATAAACCGTGCACTATAAACGGTGCACTATAAACCATGCACTATAAACCGTGCACTATAAACCGTGCACTATAAACCGTGCACTATAAACTGTGCACTATGCACTATGCATTATAAACTGTGCGCTATACACTATGCACTATAAACTGTGCACTATAAACCATGCACTATAAACCATGCACTATAAACTGTGCACTTCCGTCTTTAACGTTTTTAGCCCAGTGTCATATCTGCCAGGAAATTGCAGCATCTCATGATGACAGAGTCCAATCACTGATACCAGAGAAAGGTCCTGGGTTCTCTCCCTCTGCCAGGCTTGGATATTCTTTATGGGACAAACTGCAAGTCAGCAGAATTTGGGCCAACCTGGTGTTCCTGAATTCTTAGCCTGAAATGGACCCAAATTGTGGACTAATCGAACTGCACAATTCCACCCACGGTGCCCATAAAAAAGATGATTGGCTAGGGGACAGTCACTAAATGTTTGATTTTATTCACAGATCAAATATAAGAGACCAATAGAGGTTAAAAAAAAAAAAAAAGATTTGTTTTCAATTTCTTTTTTCCTTCTCTTCCTGTTTTCACACCAAATATTGGGAACGTGCTCATATCAGTGTACTGCAAAATCTACATATTGACCCATTTTGGTTTGCTCTTCCAATTTGGTTCGAGTTCGAAATCACATTCATACCAATTTTATGCATCCCAAAAAATGTTCTATCTTTGAAAAAAAATTATTCAGCAGAACCCAAATTTCTCACCATCAAGTATACCGTGATACAGTAATACAGTATATATAATGAAATAAGAAAAAGCAAGGCTTCAGTTTTCATGCCCCTCTACATTAATATAAGTCAAAATAACTCCAATTTAGCTCATGATTCTATGCAAAAAGACAGCACACTCCTTTAACACCCAAAGCTCAATACAGGATTCCTGCAGAATTTGGAAAATAATCTCTGTGCTGCATATCTGCAGTATTTTAAATGAGTGGACATTTTTGGGTCTTTAACAGTGATAATACACTCATTTTGAGCTTAATAGAGTGCAAGCTTTTTGGACCAGAACTCACACTGTTGTAAGAATTTTGTTTTGTGTAGATCCTTGACAATGAATATATAAAATATGACCTGATTGCTTCAATTCTGCTTAGCGTTTCCACTCATTCCCCTTTTTTCCCAAGCATCATGTCTCCAGCTGCCAGTCAGAGAGACGAATGATTATTTTTCACTAACATGGTTATTTTAGGTTTATGATTGGGAGTTAATATCCCCAGAGACGGTAGTTTAGCCCTGTAGCCCAAACAAAATAAGAGTTAGATATAGCTGTGAGCGATTCCTTCTATCTATCTTCCAATCTTTATAAAATGAGCTGCCTTCATTCCCTGTGCGAGTGGGGATCTCAGGGCAAAAGTGGCTGCAGCTATTTCATTCCCTTGTGTTTAATAACAAAGATTAAATGTACATAGATTGCATTATATATATTAAAAAAATATTTTGTTTTATTTTATTGTAAAGCGCTGCGGAATACGCTGGCGCTATATAAATAGCAATAATAATAATAATAATAATAATAATAATAATAACATATATACAAAATAAAAACACGAATGAATCCGAGGCATGCTGTAAATTGCAGATAAATCATTCTCTTGCAGGTCGATGTGATACATTTGATATATTTCATAATCAGATTCATCTTCTATGACCTAATAGTTGCAGCTGTGCTGATCCTGCCATATACCTTGCAGGATTATTCACGGAGAGCCAAATAGCTGAACTGAAAACAGGGATAATTGGGGAGAAAAAAATCCAATTTGGCTATTTTGGACGGAAATTTTAAATTTATGCTGAGTGTACTTTAGATTCCTGGCAATTCATTCTTTGCAGATTATGAAAGACCGCTTGGCACCCCGGGACACCCGTAGTGCTTCAGCCCCAAGCTGCCGCGGCTTGGCTGGGGTCTCTCCATTGCTTCCTGCCCTGGAACAGTGATTAAGCTCTCCTGCAGAAAGGATAGGTGTCTAGCTGATCCACCCAAACACTAGTCCAGAGTGAAGGGTGAAAAGGAACTGGTTTATTCTAGCTACGTTGCTTGCTTATATACACAACCCCCAGCATGGGGTCTCCAAACAATACAATGCAAGCCCCTCACAGAGAGTTAAAGACCGGTAAGCTAATTATCTCCCAGGGACAGAGAGCCAAACACAAAAACAGAAAATGAAAAAATACCCCGAAAGATCATAAAAATATATAGTAACCCCACATGTCCTACATCTCCAAACAGCCCCGGTCTGAGCACCCAAGTTGTCCAAATAGCGCTCAGATCTATGCAGTATAGGGGAAATGCCATCCATGCTAAAGTTCTGATCGGTCGCACACATGGTCCTAGCCCAAAATAGTTCTAGAGCGTTTGGTGCTTTTGCTGGTCAACCTTCGGGAGCTCATGCAGCCGAAATACAGGGTGTTCTGTCTGGCTCTCAGGAAGCGTTTGTTTAACTTAGTCTCAGACACCTTCCCTCCAGAAGGCGCTCTCCTAGCGGGTCGCAAAGTGGTTTAAAACCCTGAACCAAGTTCTCCGGGACCTGCAAGGTCACCAAGCTGAAAACAGTTCCATAACATTCGTGGCTAAGTATCGCTGAGGTGACCGGGAACCACAAACTCCTCATGCCGAAATTAGTTCCAGGGCTGTCGCAGCTAAGTACCGTTGAGGACTATTCATAGGTTTGTTCATGCAAACAGCTGCCAGGAAGGTAACGTTCAATTCAATTCCAGAGAAGGGAAAATGCCAAACCAGGGGCACCCAGGGAAAGCTGCTAACGGCAGCTGGGCAGGGTAACTCCAAAACAAGGTCTCAGATCTGGACCATAGTCGGTGGGCAGGTGTAACGTGCAACCCAACATGCAGAGTGAAAACCCACCAGAATAAATGGAGACAGATAGAAAGTCCCTAAACCTTTCCTTAGAATGGCCATAAAATAGAATATAATTCAAGGAAAGTCAGAAAGAGCCACGGTCAAGGGAAGCCAGAAATACACTAATACAAGAGACAAAAGCCAAGCTTGGGAGCTAGAAATACACAGGTACGAGTAACAAAGCCGAGTCATGGGAGCCAGAAAACAGAGTAGTCACGAGCAAGCCGGATCAAAACCAATCAATTACAAAAGAATGCGCTATAGTGACACCACAGTGCACTGTGATTTGGGCAGACTGGGGTTTTATAAGGTTGGGGGCGTGGTTAGCATAATCACACACCCCAAAAGGTGCGTGTGTGCTGAGCTCTATTACTTAGAGCTCCTGTGATGTAATGACGCCTATGATTGATTTATCTGGCCTAGGGAAGATTTTAGTCTCTTTGGCTTTGAGCCACATCCAGACCATTCTCTGCCCTTCGTGGGCCACTGCTATACATGTGTGGGCATTCATTCACCTTGCCCATTTGCCTTATTAAAAATGGTTTAGATTGGATTTGTGATGCAGTGATGTATTTGTGTCTGTTTTTGTAGCATAGCTATATTAAACCTCATTGGAAATGTTTCTCTTTAAATATTGCCCACATTGTTTGTTTTTTTATTTAGTTTTTGCAAATAAATTATTGTTTGATGATGGATCTCCTCCTCTCCCTCCAGCGCCTGCTCTCGTTTTACCGCTTCCTGCTTCCAACACAAGCAATCGATAGCCAATTTACTACTTTGCAATGAAAGGAACTGTAAAAACAGATACTCTGCTCATTTCTAAATTGGAAATCATTTGGAGGGAATCTAAAACATAATTTGCATTTATTATTCTCAAATCGCAACCAGACACTGAGAATTAACAAAGATGCCCGTTCCAAATGAATTAATCTAGCAGAATAAATGTCACTGTTTAGCAAATTAGGTGCCAAGTAAAGCGTGATGGTGTTTAGCGGGAAGCTTGTTCACAGACCAAGATAAGGGAGTGCATAATCTTTCAAGACCTCAAATACCACTTCAGCAGCCATCTGGGACGCTGAAAGCTTATGGGTGACTGGGTGATTCAAGGGTCCATTTCTTGTTATTTTCCCCTCACCCTGTCGGTGTTGTCATTTGATGGGGCTTAATGTGTCATTTTTGCTCCACAAATAGATTGTTCTTTAAAATGTTACTGAGACTAATTATGATGTCACAGCTTTCTCAATATCTAATTATTAGCTTTTATGGATACAGTAACAGGGATGTAAAAGGATGGGGACAATCCTCGGTCTACAGACACATAATCTCGTGCTGTTAAGTGAGAGATAAGTTTCTCTCAGAAAACGGAATATTAATATTTTCATAGTTGTTATAAAAGATTGTTACTTTAAGACCGGAGATAAAATGATCTCTAATAATAGGATTTGCCCGATGTTGGGAGAGCTTATCAATATTTTAGACTTGGTCAATATTTAGCATTTGCCAAGCCCTTGTATTGACGGCTCTTATTTCCAGACTCAGAACGATGTGTTGGTTTAAGAGTTACTCTAAAAGGGAACTGTCACTCGCTACGATGTCTAACATTATGCTTGCTTAACTCCCATAATTAACAAATATGTATTTGTGAGATATGAAAAATAAAATTAATTGTAGAAATCCACATCTCTTTATCCTGCAACTGGGCGTGATGGGAAACTAATTGTTTTACCTATGCAATGCTTAGGGCGCCTCCACCTTAGCTCCCTGTCAGTCATTGTTATAAGCCCCGCCCTTTACACCTGGCAATCAGTATAGAGAGAGCCGCCTCCATCTTAGCTCCCTGTCAGTCATTGTTATAAGCTCCGCCCTTTACACCTGGCAGTCAGTATATAGAGAGCCACCTCCAAGCTCCCTGTTAATCATTGTTATAAGCTCTGCCCTTTACTCCTGGCAGTCAGTATAGAGAGCCACCTCCATCTTAGCTCCCTGTCAATCATTGTTATAAGCTCCGCCCTTTACACCTGGCAGTCAGTATAGAGAGAGCCGCCTCCATCTTAGCTCCCTGTCAATCATTGTTATAAGCTCTGCCCTTTACTCCTGGCAGTCAGTATAGAGAGAGCCGCCTCCATCTTAGTTCCCTGTCAGTCATTGTTATAAGCTCCGCCCTTTACACCTGGCAGTCAGTATAGAGAGCCACCTCCATCTTAGCTCCCTGTCAATCATTGTTATAAGCTCCACCCTTTACTCCTGGCAGTCAGCATAGAGAGAGCCACCTTCATCTTAGCTCCCTGTCAATCATTGTTATAAGCTCCACCCTTTACACCTGATAGTCAGCATAGAGAGAGAGCATACATTAAAGAGGAGAATTGAAACAATATTACTGTTTATTCTCCTCATTTGCACGGTGTGCCTTGGCTATGCCTTGTCTGAACTGGATTGTGATGTTAACTGCTAAAAAAAAAAAGCTTAATACAAATGCAAAAGAAAATAGACCATTGCATGAAAAAAGGTTAACACAAATTATAGGTGAATTCCAATGTTTTATTCAGTTAAGTGATATCCAGAGAAATGAAGATTAGCCTTTATTATCATTGATAAGCCTTGGATGCAGCTCATATTAAAGAGAAGTCTGATTCACTATGACAAACGTTCCAGGAACGAACCAATGTCGTATTAAGATGTCAGGTTTAACAAATGCTGAACAAGTCAAGTTATTAGATCTTTTAAAACTGTCTATGTGTTGTGTTTTATTTATTTCTAACATATTTACTATTGTAAGTCAGGGCTTAGAAGATGAGGAGGTTAGAAACACGAGAATAAATCAACTATTAGAAGCATTGTCAAAATTTAATTATCAACATTTTTATGATCACTTGATTAATGCAAATAATTGTTTTTCACAGGCACACTTTAATGTAAACTGGATACATAGACATATGCATTCTATTTTATTTTTTTAAGATATTAAGCAAGAGTTATTGTGGCATACATAAAAATGGGTAGAGCTCTCATCTTGTGGAACTAGTGGTATGTGTCTGGTGGTCTTTATAGAGATTGCTCCACTTTTAAAACTTTGCCTCACTTTTCTGTTTGTGATACATAAATGATGACCTGATGTAAACTGTCTGTCTTTTCCCATCACTCTACAGGTTTGATAATCCACGAAGGTCCTTCAGTTTTCCGGATCTTTAAACGGTGGCAAGCCGTCAATCAACAATGGAAAGTTCTGAACTATGACAAGTCTAAAGATTTGGAGGACCAGAAATTAGGATCTAGCCAACGGACAAACCAACGAAGCTCCTTTCAGACTAATAACTCTTCCTCCAATGGTGGCTTAGCAAATAACGCCACTGCATCAGATAGCGTTAACAATAACAGCGTCCAAGCTGCCATTCCATCTCACCATCACTGTGCTTACACTATCTTCCACATCCTCAGCCATCTTAGACCACATGAACAGAGAAGCCAAACTAGCACAAACAGAGAGTTTGTAATGAGAGTAACAACTGTTTGAGAAATCCAGAATCCCTTATTTAAACAGGAGTGGAGGTGAGAACCTGGTGCGTGCCTTTTCCTCGACAAGCAAGACCTCGCATGGACCTTCTTGACAGAAGAAGACTTCACCGAGGCTGCTCAAGCTAATAGGATATGGTCTGTGGTTAATCTAAAAGTGCAATACTTACTGGATACCAAGCTAAGACTTTGACGCATGATAGAGTCAATCACCTATAGAGGAAGCAATTATGGTGCACAAATGCATAGGGAGGGGAATACAGTGATGCACAAAACGCGTAAGGGAGGTAGCGGTCCCTTGTAACCAATAGGATCTGTCAACCGTTTTAAAAGGCTGAGAAAAAAATAAGTCAGTATTTTTTACTTTTCTTGTTCAGTTTAAAGCAAAAAAATAAAATAAAAAAAATCCACGCACAATGGTTAATCTGTTAACTAATTCTAAAAATGATTTGGGGTTAGACTGCGGAGAATCAGTGTTCTATTTTGTTTAATCCTACGATGGCTCCTAAATCTTGCTGAAGTTGTCAATCATTGTTAATCTCCCACCCCAAAGTCCACCAAGGACTAGATATTTAAATTGTGTTTGCTATATGACCCCCAGAATCCATCAGGTTGTAGAGATTTTAACTTTCCACGTTCCCTGACACTCATCATGAGGGCTGTTGAAATGTATCAAGCTGTAACGATGCCCTAATGATCTATCCCTGGTTTAATTAGTCATGAAAGCATTGCATTTGTGTATCTGGCTTTCTACTTTCAAATTATCTGAGTTTGGTTGCCCCAGCGGCCATAATGATTATTCCCCGCAATCTCAGTTAGAATACATTTTCTGTGTCCTGTATAGTCGATTACTCCTGAGTTTGATTGAAGCAGAGTTCGTGAAAGTTTATAAAGAGATCAGTTGATCTTGTCAATGTTAATTTCAGCCCTGCCTGGCAAAACATAAGGATTCCAGTATAAACGCAGAATGGGATTTAGCAAATTCTGTGTGAGTTGAGCTCCCATAATTGAGAATTTTTCAAAAAAATAATACATATTTTAGGGCTTATTTCAAATCCCCAAATTTTTTAGGGGATTATCAACTTTACATAGTTGGATCTTCTCCACCTTACTGTGGCCAAAGCAATCTGCTAGTTATTACAGAGTTTAAACGGAAAAAAAAAATTAAATGATAAATTCAATTCTGTTATATTCCAGTATAGTGTTTTTTCAGCCGAAATCCTCAAACTGTTCTTGGCCCATATTCTCATAATACTTAGCCAGCCGGTGCTAATAGGAGGGCCGAGATTGGACAATGCTTGTTTGTAATATCTTATCTTCAATCTGAAAAATAGCGTCATCCATAGAGTAAACAATTATAGCAGTTTTTTTATGTGTGGGATTTTTTTTCTATCTTTTTTCCCCAAAATCTTTCCATAGAATTGCACTAACCAAACAAATAATAATTTTCCATTTTTTTACTTTTTGACTAATGGCAGCTCGGAATATTGCCGAATAACAATTTGATCGTCCCTGTATTCTGTTGTTCGGGGGCATTACTAGTTCCCAGAAATACCTGTGAGCCCAAAGGGAGAATTGATGATGACCCCTAAACTAACAGAAAACGAGGGATATGTTGTGTCATCTCTATGTTACAGTATGTCCCCTCCTGTCTATCCACGGACAGCGTCCGGGATCTTAACGAAATCATAGCACATTCTGTACAGCCACGTATTCAAAGCAATCCCACCATATAGAGGGGTTCCCTAACACTCCCTCCTCACAGTCACCAGGGAGAAAGCATCCCTTTGAACTAAGTAGCCCAGCCGCACTTTACTAGTGTCCTTTGTTTTTATAATAGGTGGCTGTGTTGAGAGGCACCTGCCTGAAATGAAAAATTTTAAAAGTAATATCTTCCTGCCCCCAAACTGCCAATGTCTGGGTTTCAGCTCCCCAAAGCCCTCCTTAGCAACTCCTGTACTGTTTTTATTTTTATTTCTTTCATGGTAAAAGTCCAGGGTTACAGGTGCAGTCCCCGGTACCCTGCTGAATTTGACACTTCGTAGCTTGATACAGCTTGATCTGCCAAGTGACACTTTATCCCTGTGATGTGTGAATGAAGGTCATGCTCACAAGTATTTATTTAACATTTCAAGCGTTGCGCCATTTGTGACACAGAAAGCTCTGATAGATTAAGAGGGTTTGTTGCCGTTGCAGCAGAAATAAACAAATCTTGAATATCTGTGCTCTTTTCATAAAAAGAGTCAATAAAAAATGAGTTACATTGGCTTAAAAAGGACTTCTTTAAATATAAGTAAAAATCACAAAGTTGGAGCTTCCCTCCTCCCCTCCCCACTCCCCCCCTCAATTCCACTATTTTGGTCTTTTGAGAACTCATGTTATCGCACTATTAATTAAATAACTACTTTACTGGTCCCTTTCACTGTTTGTTTGTTGAATGTGTGTATTTTTACTTGTATGCTTGAATAGAGGTTACAAATGGCATATTATCCATTACCCATATTCTACATAATGAGCTGCAACACATACTGCAAGTGTTAATGGCTTGTATTCTACAAATGGGAAAACTGTAGACGAATGGTATTGCATTTTATTGTGGTTTCCGCTCCGAGCAAGTGCCTGGAGATTCAACTGTTTGGTACAATAGCCTTGATTTAATATTTTTGGATGAGCTTTTACAATGATCACAATCTGTTAGAAAACATTTTTTTTTTCTTTTTTAATTCTTTATTTTTTTGTAGTGCAATTGGGTTTACTCTTGCGCACAGTGCCATGCCAAGGTTAACAAGCATTAATATTGTATACAAGGTAGGGTGTGGTCTTGATACGGAGATATTGCACCGTTTTTAAAAATCAATAACAAGAAAAAGGTTTGAAATACACCTGCACTAATAAGACTAGCTAAGCATAAATAATATTGTGGTAAGTGAAGGCCTGTAGTCTGGCTATAGAATTGTGTGGTTGATAAAACTGTGCAATTAAAAGGTAGAGACTTCTGTGTGTCAGGCTGGTTTCATCAATAGGGTTGATACTAGGCGAACGCTAGTGCTATAGTGTGCTCCGGCTTCTAGGTTACATGCTGAGATGCACTATTGTTTAGCTCTGTCAAAGACTTAAAAAAGCATTTAGAGCGTGGCTTAGATTGGATGTAAGTCTTTGTGAGCGTACGGGTTGTGTATGAGGTGAATATCATGTGCATGGCGGGTTGGAGTTTTAGCCGGCAGTAGACTTGGGTGTATGGGTTTGCCCCTTCAGGACCTGTGCCTTGGGAGTGGATACCCCTAACCAAGGGGGCTGTGCGGGGGTTGATTAGGACGCCTTGTATGAAGGCCATAGGTAAGTCATTTGCTAGTGTGTGGTAAAGATGGTCAGAGAGAGAATATGCAATAACATATAAACATAAATAAACTTTGTGAGTAACAGAAATTAAACTTGATGTGGTCAGTTTTCACCCATGTTCATGGCACTGGAGGCTGTGTTCCTCCTGTTCTAGGGGCAAGAGGGGTAGCGGTGGTGGGGTCCCGGTTTTCTCTGGAGACTGTTGCTGGCATTGCTGTTTCTAGGTTGGACAGACCAAGTGTTCTCAGGAAGGTTGGAGCGTCCTTCTTTGAGAATAGGGGTCCTTGAGTAGACCCTGCATTTGTAACTTACAGTGAGCCACCCGCTCCCCATCGGTATGCTATTCCTGCTTTGCGTAGTTGCGAGGTGACTGGACTATAGGACTTGCGCCACAGTAGCGTGGCTCTCGACAGGTGAGGGACAAGTCCTCAAAGTGTAGAGGCATATTGCCCTTAAGTGCAGCCATGATGTGAAGCTTATCTTGAACTGAGACACAGCGTTATATCACGTCTCGTACCGCAGGGGACCTCAGGCGTGTTTAAGTCGGGAGACGGAATACTCCATCTATGGTGATTCTCTTCGCCACATCATGGGGGAGTATGGAGGCTAGAAGGCGTCTGACATAATGTGGTAGCTCTTCTGCCAAGATTGTGGCAGGTACTCCCAGTCCACTGATTTTAATTTGTGTGCGTCTCTGACTGTCTTTTATGGTTGCTATTTTGAGCACCATCATTTTTTGTTGGTATTGGAGCTGGTGCACTGTGTCATCTAGTGTTGTCAGGTGGGTTTGGACGCTCACCATGTCTTGTTCTGTGGCGTGCACCTTGTCAGTGACGGCCCACACTTTGGTTTTGAGGAGGGCTGATTCAGCTGCTAGGAGCTTTTGTATTTCTGCTAGTAGGAGTTTGAAATCTTTCTTGGTAGTAGGAGCCAAGTCATCTAGTGCCTCGGGTGATGTTTGCTGCAGTGCCCATGTGTTTGGAGGAGTCTCCGGTCTTCTTTCTTCCGGGCTGGAAGCGCGGCCAGCTGCTTGCCAGTCTTCCACGGGTGCGGGTACTGTTTTGGGCGGTGCAGGTCTCTGCAGCAGCGACCCGATGTCATTCCCCTCAGCTGGAGGTTTTTGGAATCGACGCCCCATACTCGGCAAGTACGTTGTGCGGTCATGTTGTGGGGGTGAGGGAGGAAAGTTTGTTCCGGCCAGTGGGTATCCGCGCAGAAACTGCTCGAGGCCCAGGATCGAGGGTATGAGGTAGGCCCCGGATTTACCTTTCCATACCGGTGCAGCTTTTCTTGCCGGTTCCGATGCTGTAGGTTAGAGGGCTGGATTGGCGACAGGATCAGGGATATTGTGTGGATTGTCGGGTTTTGTTAAGGAGCAATTAGAAATGTTGTCTGGTTCAGTGTGCTTGCAAGCTCCGCCCCCGCTAGAATTTTTTTAAAAATGATTTATCTATAAAAATCCCCATAGACTTTAATGGTGACTTCTGTCAATAAATCATTTGAAAAGTTTATCAATCAGATTGCGATCCTTTGAAAACCTAATCCAAACATTATAAATTGAGGCCTAAATTGGAGCAAATACGTTTTTGGAGTGAATGTTTTATAAAAAACATTACTTTTCTGTATCACATCTACATTTCCTCTATGTACGCAAGGCTCATGCAAAATAATTGTTTGTTTTTCCCCCAGAACGTTTATTAAACCCTTCTGTGTGCCAAAAAATCTGCCAGGACACATCAGAAATTATATTTGAAAACTAAAGTGTTTGAGATGGGAAATATTCTAATTAAAATTGACAAGCCATAAAGCACAAATTTTGAAATATATTAAAATACATTTTCCTGTGAATTAATGCACAAATCTCAACTGATTTCCTTACAAAATGCTTGTTTCTTCCACAATGCCATAGTTATTTTATTTTTAATTTTTTTAAAGAATTGTTTACAGCCTGATTGATGTATCTTCAAATGATTCCCAAAGTGCAAATTAAATAAAAAAAAATAGTTCTCTACTCGTCTGTTGGGTAATTGTGTTGTAAAATGTAAAGTAATAATAAAGTGAAGCAGAATGTACACTACCCCATTGATGCATCGACCACTACACTGTGCATCAAGAGAGGACAGTATCACAATCCAAAGAGAGTTGAGGGCAACTTTTGACAAATATAATTTTTTGACCAAGACACTCTTTTTCAACTCTCTATCCCAATATTTTTTTACATTTTTTTTTAAAAAACACCTTTGAATGTATAGAAAGTGAGTTTAACCGATTAATAGCCTCCATTTAATATTTTTGAATAAAGTTTTCAAGTGATAAAATATTTTTGGATACACTTTTAAAACGATTTTTATTTCAAAATATAAAAATATATAAAAAAAGATATCGAGGGCAGAGCTACGCAGCTGAGGCAAATGGTTGCACATTTTCAGAGCTCCGAGAGCCTACATCTATCTACACCAAAAAAAGAGTGATTAACGTCGATTTAGGCAGATGGCTGTACAGGAGACGGGCGGAGAACACAAAATGGGTCGAAAGACCAAAAAAACTAAAAAGCAGACAAGCCCCAGATTGATCTCAATATCGGCAACCTCTGAAAGCAAGCACAAGGTGCAAGCCGGCCAAAGATGGCCGACTACCCTGAGGCCTACTCGGATCTTTCAGACGAAAGAAAAGCTTATCCAAAATATTAAACCAACTATGACGAGAAACAATGCCATAGACATCTATTCAAAAAGGTCAGACTTTCAAACAGTAATGCATAAAAGATGGTGAATTCTTCTGGGAACTCCTCGAGAAGAGAGCTTGATCTCTTCCCATATTCATGCTATCCTCAAAGCTCAGAGTGTGCAAAAATCCAATTTTATTAAAATATTTCATTTTATTTTGTATATATTTATTTTTTTACATTCTTTATTTTTGATGGGCAGTAGCTTGTAACTGTATAGGCATTGACAGATAACAATATTGAACTTTATTAAAATCTTTGACCACTCACAGCTCAGTAATAAAGAGGCATTTTTGTAATGCAAACACAATATCAGGTCTACTGGCATTGTCCCACTTATATTCCGGTTTTCAGTTGGGTCCAAGTCAGATGTTTGTGGTCCACTAGCTAAAGACTTTCCATAATTTTAATTGAACATAAATTTGAATGACTTGGAATATGGCTCTAAATGACTGCTGATAGATATCACCCTTGTAAATTTTCTGTACAAGTCCGTATCAAGTTGGACCATCAAGGGTAGATCCCAAAGGCCATACATTAAGGCTGATATATTAGAGATAGTCTCTGCCATTTACAAGTGCTTACGATCTTGACAGCGATAAGTGTGTTCATTTCTTATATATGTGATTTTTAATTTAGATTTTTTTAATGAAAGCATCAAAAATAAGTTAGAGTTAAAAAAAAATGCATATTCATAGTTTTCTGTAAAGATGACATTTGTAGTGAATAGTAATTCACTACAAATAATGACCCAAATAAGATAAAATAAGATAAAATATAGGAAAAAAGAGAGGGGTGAAAAAAACATGTTCTGCACTGCACATTATCGATTTTATTTTCACACATATATGTGGTACAAGAACAGTATTAATTGTAAGGATACAATAACCAGGATAAGCCAATACACTTTGCAACTATCTTCATAAACCTTCTGCAATCATATAGTGCATTGTATTCCATGGTTCCTGATAATTGTATCAGCAGATCTGAAAATAGTTTGTTTTCACTACAAATCTTTCATCCGATTCACAGTTAAAATGCAGTGTGTGGTGGTGACACTTATTTCTAAGGCTCACTAAGATCACCCAATACATAAGAAATCTTTTACTGCTCACCTCCGGTGCTCCCCCTTTTTTCTGAACTGACTTTCTACCAGTGGGTATATAGAGAGATGTATATCCTTGTATAAACACCTAGTATCACAGACCTCAACGTAGTAATCAAGCTCCGAGCTATGTAACGCATAGCCGCACTTAGCCTATGCGTTTCACCCATTTGAGCAGGCTTTGTCAAGATGAAGTGCAGTCAATATCCTCTAGCACTCCCTCTCTCATACTTGGGGACTTCAATATCCATATCAACAAGCTCAACTGCCCTGATGCCTCTCGTCTGCTCTCTGTAACCTCCACCTTTGGACTCACACAGATTTCTTCCTCAGCAACTCACACTGCAGGAAACACTCTTGACCTCATCTTCACCAATCTCTGTACCACCTCTGATCTCTCCACTGTTCCCTTTCCTTTGTCTGAACACCATCTGCTAACATTTAACATCTGCATACCCCATACCAAAATGTCACCACCATCAACTCTCCAACCTCGCAGAAACCTCCCTCCCTCGATCTCCAGCACTTCTCCACCACACTCCAAACACTCCTTTTACCCATTGTCAGGGTCTTACCTGAGTTGGGAGTCTGTAGCGCAGATATGACGCTCACCCTTGCAGATAGCCACAGGCCGAGGTGGTCAGGTAAGAATTCACCTGGCCTGTGGATCTGTGCACGGGGGCTGTGCAGGATGCAGTACCAAATTCGCAGGACAGGCAAGGACAGAACCAGCAGGATAGTCGAGGGATAGCCGAGGTCAAAGGATGCCAGAGGTAGAATAAACGTAGTCACAAGCCGAGGTCAAATACACGAAGCAGAATAAACAGGAACACTGGTACGACACAGGAACAAAGATCAAAGACTTGACCATGATTGCAGGGCGAGGCTGGGTTTAAATACCCTGCTAATGGAGATCAGAGTCAGGTGAGAAGCAGGCAAGTCATGGTGCAGCCCCCGGAGTAGTAGCCAAGCCAGAATGAACAAGGCCGGAATCGGAAGTCTCAGGTAAAGCCGCTGTGGCTCAGAGGTAGAGAGCAGGACTGGGATAGACAAGTACCCCGGTTCAAGTCCCCTGTTGGGAATTCCAGGAGCGACCACGTCTTGCCGTCTGTCTCACAGGTGAGTACCCTGACAGTACCTCCCCCTTCAAAAACGACCTCTGGGCGTAAGCAGGCTCCTCATCGAAGTAATCCGTCTCACCAGTGTCACTCTCAGAATCCGTCGAGTCCCCATAGTGAAAGTCCTCAGCATGGGATCCCTGATTAGTTCGGGATTTCCCAGTACCAGCTTCTGGTACAGCTGACGATCGGTCTAGGTTCCGGGTAGGGGTGACAAAAACTTCCACCACTTCGGGAGGGACAGTGCTCGCAGCTAGCAGTGCTTTTTCGAACACTTCCAAGTCTTTTTTACAGACCGTAGTGCCATTAGAAGAAATTACACAATCCTTGGGTAAATCCTTTTCAAGTGGGTAGGAAGTAGTGGTGGTAATACAGGAAGCAACTTTGGTAGTAACAGCAGACGACTCTGGAGCAGGAGGTCTAGGAGGGCGAACAGGACAAAGGGTGATGAAGTGTCCACCTTCTCCACAGTAAAAGCACAGACCATGGCTTCTCCTTCGGTCCCTCTCTCCCGGTGTGACTTTGCAGTGGACACGTCCAATTTGCATAGGCTCCTCAGGATCAAGTTGAACACAGGATACCTCTGGAGTTCTCCTGGGAACTGAATCATAAGAGGGTATCACTGGGGTGTGGTGACGTAGACTCCGCGATTTTTTAGTAGTAGAAGCTGGCTTGGGCTTAGTGATCCTGCACTGTGAGTCCAAGGCAATAATAAAGGACTCCCAGCTGACAAGGACAGGACTCTTCCTCTGCAACATTTGGTAAGACCAGGTTTTAATGCGTCCAGACAACAGGTTGATAGCCGCTCTGACCCTGATGAAATCCGTGGCGTAAGTTCGAGGCTTTAAAGAAAACAATACCTCGCAATCCATCCTGAATGACTGGAAGGACGTGTAGTTACCATCGAATCTGTCGGGCATGATGACAAAGGGTTCCGGAGCTGGATGTACTGCGCCTTTAAGAGATAAAAGTTCCTGCTGCAACTCCGAAACAATCTGGGCCAGGCTGGACACTTGCTGGAGTGAGGGTGAGCACATTTCTGCGGACTCCATATTGGTCAAGTCTTTTGTCAGGGTCTTACCTGAGTTGGGAGTCTGTAGCGCAGATATGACGCTCACCCTTGCAGATAGCCACAGGCCGAGGTGGTCAGGTAAGAATTCACCTGGCCTGTGGATCTGTGCACGGGGGCTGTGCAGGATGCAGTACCAAATTCGCAGGACAGGCAAGGACAGAACCAGCAGGATAGTCGAGGGATAGCCGAGGTCAAAGGATGCCAGAGGTAGAATAAACGTAGTCACAAGCCGAGGTCAAATACACGAAGCAGAATAAACAGGAACACTGGTACGACACAGGAACAAAGATCAAAGACTTGACCATGATTGCAGGGCGAGGCTGGGTTTAAATACCCTGCTAATGGAGATCAGAGTCAGGTGAGAAGCAGGCAAGTCATGGTGCAGCCCCCGGAGTAGTAGCCAAGCCAGAATGAACAAGGCCGGAATCGGAAGTCTCAGGTAAAGCCGCTGTGGCTCAGAGGTAGAGAGCAGGACTGGGATAGACAAGTACCCCGGTTCAAGTCCCCTGTTGGGAATTCCAGGAGCGACCACGTCTTGCCGTCTGTCTCACAGGTGAGTACCCTGACACCCATCTCAAATCTCAACTAACTCTGCAACCTCACTCTACAGCTCCACTCTCTCCTCTCAACTTCACATCATGGCACCTCCTACAGTTAAACGCAGCAAGCTCCCCCAACTACAACCCTGGCACACTAAGCTGACCCGTTACCTCCAAAAATGTTCCAGAACTGCTGAACGCTGCTAGAGAAAGTTTCACTTTGCATCTGACTTTGTCCACTATAAATTTATGCTGCGCTCCTACAGCATGGCTCTTTCCTCTGCAAAAGTAAACTACTTCAAAACCCTCATAAGCACACTGTCCCATCAACCCAAACACCTGTTTCACACTTTTGATGCTCTTCTTCGCCCTGTGACTCCCCCTCCTTCCACCACCTTGTCCGCCACAAACTTTGCATCTCATTTCACTGAGAAGATCTCTAAAATCAGGAAAGAGATCTCTAATCTCTCTCCTACCCCTATCATTACATCCCCCAACCCCACTCCCCCTGCCATCCTATGCACATTTGCACCTGCTACAGCACAAGAGGTTTCTGCTCTGCTCCTGTCCTCCCGCCCCACCACCTGCTCCCTCGATCCTGTTCCCTCGCATCTCATCCGCACTTTGTCTCCCTCTCTTGCTGTTCCTCTCGCTAGCATTTTCAATCTCTCCCTTTCCTCTGGCACATTTCCCTCACCCTTCAAACATGCAACCATAACCCCAATTATGAAAAAGCCCAACCTTGATCCCAACTCCCCATCCATCTACCGCCCTATCTCGCTACTGCCATTTGCCTCCAAGATCCTCGAGAGAGTTGTGTACGCCAGATTGACAGACTTTCTCGAATCCAACTCTCTGCTTGACCCCCTTCCTCTTCCAGTTTGACTCTGTCGAAACTGCTGTGACCAAAGTATCCAACTATTTAATTGCTGCTAAATCTCACGGCCAATACTCTATCCTAATCCTCCTTGATCTTTCTGCCGCATTTGACACTGTTGATCATCAACAGCTTCTTCACATTCTTCAAAACTTTGGTCTACGGAATACTGCCCTCTCCTGGTGCTCCTCCTACCTCTCCCAGCGCTCTTTCAGTGTTTCTTTCTCTGGCTCTGCCTCTTCTCCCCAACCCCTCTCTGTCGGCGTCCTCCAAGGTTCTGTCCTCGCCCCCCTATTGTTCTCTATCTATACTGCCTCCCTTGGTAAACTCATCAGCTCCTTTGGTTTCCAATATCATTTATATGCAGATGACACGCAAATCTACCTGTCCTCCCCTGATCTCTCTCCGCCCACCTTGACCTGTGTTTCTGACTGCCTCTCTGCTATTTCCAACTGGATGGCTGCTCACTTCCTTAAACTCAACCTGTCCAAAACAGAACTTCTAGTTCTTCCTCCCTCAAGTGCTGCTACTCCTGTTGTCTCCATCCAAGTCAACAGCGCTACTATCACCTCTACCTCGCAGGCTCGCTGCCTAGGGGTTCTTTTCGATTCTGACCTCTCTTTTACTCTCCATGTCCAATCGATAGTCAAATTGTGTCGCTTCCAACTCAAGAACATAGCGCGCATCCGCCTATATTTAACGCCGGACGCGGCTAAGATACTGGTTCATGCTGTTGTTCTCTCTCGCCTCGACTACTGCAATCCCCTTCTCACCTGTCTTACATGTTCCCAGCTTGCACCGCTGCAATCTATAATGAATGCGGCTGCGAGGCCTATTTCCCTGTCCGGTAGCACCTCCCACGCCTCCACGCTCTGTCAGTCCCTGCATTGGCTTCCAGTTAGATATAGGGCCCAATTCAAAATTCTGGCGCTTGCTTACAAATCCCTACATAATGCTGCTCCAACATACCTATCCTCCCTCATACACAAGTATGTCCCGTCGAGACCCCTGCGCTCATCCCAAGACCTACGCCTATCCTCTGCCCGGATCCCCACCTCTGACGCTCGCCTTCAAGACTTCTCTAGGGCTGCACCTATTCTGTGGAACTCCCTTCCCTCCTCAATCAGACTTTCACCCAGCCTCCACTCCTTCAAAAAATCTTTGAAAACTCACTTCTTCATTAAAGCGTATCAATTAAACTGTCAGCAGGCTTCTCATCCCCCACCCCATGACTCCTTTCCTGCAACTGTCAAAAATGACCTACCAAGCACTCAATAAACCCTTCTCTAACAAACTATTTAATCCCCTACTTTAACCCTTTGTGTCACTATAACCCACTCCCTCTAGCATGTAAGCTCATCGAGCAGGGCCCTCAACCCCCTCTGTTCCTGTACGTCCAGTGGTCTGATCTCAATTATGTGTCTGTTTTTTAAACACCGAACCAGGGAGAAGACGGACATGCTCTTGAAAAAGTCTGAATGAACAAGAATAGATGAAACGCGTCGAGCAGCTACCAACCCGAAGATCTGAAGCAGTGGATGGTGAATTAACTGGTCGATATTGGTTGCAGAGTTTTGCACAGACCTCCACAGACTGCCAGACCGGGAGTTTTAGCCTATTTAAGGCAACAGCATCTTTGCACATATTGATTGTTTCAATTGTGCCACACCGTTTGTGAGTGTTTTATTTATGTGTTTTTTTATTACTTATATATTAAATAGTTTGCACTATGATGTTCTCTTTTATATTTTCCATATGTACATTCTCCACATGAATATTCCTACCCATTTGCTGGAGGGTAATTATATCCAGTTTTTTCATATATGGTGATAAGTGGCGCCCTATTTTCTGTATTGTATACAGTTCTTTTCTTGCACTATTGGTTAAGGGATACAGGGAGTGCTTCCCTATTTATAGTGGCTTGCCTGCACTAAATTGATAATCAGTTTGTCTCACTATCCACGTTTTGGTTTAGTTATTGTTCATTGACTACATTTCATAGATACATCATAGTAAGATATATCTGAAAAGAGACCAACAAGTGGACCCACCAAGTTCAGCCAATCTCACATCTGTTTTTGCTGTTGATCCAAAAGAAGGTAAAAAAAAAAAAAAAAAAACACCCCAGTCTGAATCACATCCAATTTTGCAACAAACTAGTAGGAAAAAAATTCTTCTTGACCCTAGAATGGCAGTCTGATAAATCCTTGGATCAATAAACTATTACCCCACTAATTAGAAATGATATCCCTGTAAATTAGGTTTTGCAAGTATTTATCAAATTTCTATTTAACTATCTGTACAGACTCTGATAAAACCACCACTTTAGACAGAGAAATCCACATCCTTATTGTCCTTACAGAAAAAAAAAACCTTTCTTTTGCCTTAGACTAAATCTCATTTCTTCCAGTCCATTTGTGTCTCAGATAAACACACACCTCTGTCATGTTAAAACAATGCAACAATCATATCTAGTGACATTATCTTTATTGATGCGTGAGAATCACATTTGTCTTATTTGGTTGACCATCATAGGATGAAGTCTACAAACATACTTAGTATAAGGCAAATTCTCACTCCAGCTAGAAGCCATTGGTCGACCACAAAGACATTTTATGGTCCTGCACTGTATCCGACTTTCTTTTATTTTACTTTTTCTCCCCCCCTTTGGATTATTGTTCACTATATTGTCCTCATTACCATTGTATTTGTAAATTACAGATCTGCTGTCATTTGTTTTAAATATTGATGTAAAATGAAAAGAAGTATTCATATTATTAAATATGAAAAACACAGCTACACGGTCATTGAGGCTGAAAAGAGACAAGTCATCAAATTCAGCTTTTCACATATCAGTGATACTGCTGTTAATCTAAAAGATGACGAAAAAAACTAAATTTGAAGCAATTCCACAAATTTGGAAAAATATTCCGTCTTGACTCCTTGAATACTGGATTTTCTATAACAAAATCTGTACAAAATCTGATAAAGCAAGCACTTTAAGTAACAGTAATAGAGTAATAGAAAATAAATGATTTAGTAGAGTAAAAACAACAATCTGCATGGAATTCTGGTGAACAGCCTTAACCCCTTAAGGACCAAACTTCTGGAATAAAATGGAATTATGACGTGTCAGACATGTCATGTGTCCTTAAGGGGTTAACAGATAAGCTCTACCACGTCTGTCAATAATTAATTGAAGGCCAAATTCGACTGTTTCTTTGTGATTTTTTTTTCTCGAACACCATTTTGTTAAACTGTTTCCCAGTTTTGTTACTTAAATTGTCCACTGCAAAAAACATAAAGGAATGTAGCGATGACATCAAAAACCAATACACAGGAATCATAGGGTTACATAGGACTAAAAGGGGGTTTTTATGTTCCCTAATGGAACAAAGTATCTAATATAATATTTCCTTAACAAAGGAAAATCAATCCCTTGATGCTCCGTTCATTTGCCTGTCAGATCTTCTATGGAATCTTTCATGTTCGTTATACTTCAAGCTTAAAATACACGTCTAAATATGTATTATTCATGTAGAAAGGGAAAAAAGAGACATTTTGTATTCCGCAAGGCTTAATACGAAGGCTTTACATAAGTTAACAAGCCGATGTGTCTAAGAACTTTCTATGACCCTGTCTCCGACTCTTTTATACGGAGAAGTCAGATCGTGGTGTTCTTTCCACATCACCCCTCCCACAAAGATATAAATTAAATACACTGGAATCTTTTGACATTTAGACAGCTTAGAAAATGAACCATTGGACAGCTTTGTGTTCATAATTAGATTCCGCTCACATTGTCGGAGCTCCTATCAGATCAGTGTTGTGTAATTCTTGATCAGACTTTGCTAATGCCCAATGGACTGCTGGCCAACAGTAGATGCCTTCACAAATCAATTTAAAAAATAACAAAAGTTTTCTTTCTAAGGAGTGGTGGCAAAACTATTTCTGTTTCACCATTTTACAGGATAAATATATGTTGGCTTCTCTGTAAGTTTAAACCCTTTTCCCCACAACCCTGTATGTAGGCAGTCTACATCTAATAGCCTTGGAAGGGAAAAAAGGGTAGGGAGGGCTCTGGGTACACGGAGTACACTACAGACATCCTTTTCAAGCTGCAAGAAAAGTTAAGATGAATTTTAGAGACAAATTAGCAGATCTGTTGAGGCAATTCCAACGATGGTCACAAAATGATTAGGGGGCAAGTGTTATAAAACAGTTGGTGCTCATCCCCCAACATAATGATCACAGTGTTAGTTCAGTACAGATCACAAACTGAAATGCTGGTTATAATTAGAATTATTCCACTTACACAGCTCAGTGCACACACGACACTGAGCAGAAACCGGTGGTTGGTCAATAGTTGATAAATCCACTCTAGTAATGTATCCTTTCAATTATTAAGCAATTGTACTTAGCAAAGTGAAAGCTCAGCGCATGTTCAGTGTATAAAAAGTCTACTGTTTGTCTGTCACAAGGAGATATTTAATCAGGACTGGTTCTCTATGTCCAATAATATCGGTATATTCATTAAAAAAAAATGAAGAATTAATATAGGGTTATTTACCAAAGTGATAATGTCTGGAATTCACTGCGAATTCAAAGAGAATTTTAAATTTAAGGTCAAAGTAGGCAGACTGGAATTATAGCTGACTGGGGCATTTTTTCAGAATTTGATTACTTTTGCCTTCAATTTAAAATTCCCTTTGAATTAAGTCTGAATTTCCAACAATTCTCACTTTTCAAAAAGTGAAATAGACCCTGATAAACTTTTTTTAATTCAGAAAAAAAGGGGTTTCTCTGGGTGAATTTACATTTTATATGTTTATCCTTTTAGCAATAAAAACACACACATAGGGTTAGTCACTAAAGTAATGATTGCCTGGAATTCATAGGGAATCTAAAAATGTGCAGAATTAGAGAAATTCTCCAAGTTATTTCTGTTTGGCTATTTTAAATTTTAAATTCATTTTGAAATTCTGAGCAATCCTCATTTTGGTTAATAACCCTGAGAATGTTCGTATCGCATAGTTCCAGTTTGTAAGAAACAAGCAAGCGTTTACCGAGATTTGTACTGATTTCCTGCCTTCTGCTGGGACGGTACATTACAAAGAGAGGTATACTGCGCTTCTAACAATGTCAGCAGATCGTCTGATACCTGGGGATAATATTTATAAATCTTGCCCATTATTATTATTATGTATAAAGCACCAACAAATTCTGTAGCACTGGAAAATAGGTGGACTAACAGACAGGTATTAGCCACAAGACTAGTTGTAAGCACAGGATAAGAGGGGGTTGAGGGCCCTGCTCAAACCAGCTTACATTCTATAATGGGGCAAATGGAAATGCAATTCAATGTTACCACTTAAAAGAACAGTCCCACCATGCGCACCAGGCCCAATCCTTTATACTTTCTATACTAATGTACATTCAAATTAATATACATTTTGGAACAAGTAAGGAGATTTTAATGCTGTCTGTGTGCTGCTTCTTGGCATTCAAATCCCTAATGAAGTATTTTGTATTTTATGAGATCCAATTCTTTTAGGTTTTCACACTAAGAGACAAGATCTGAGTACACAAACAAGTCACAGAATGAAATCAGTCATTTAATATGATACTATAAACATCTCCCCTGGCGAGTCCACTTTAACACTTTTATCATTTATGAAATGGACAGTTCTAGGAGGAGGCCTGAGCTGACGAAACACTGAAATTGGTGGAAACGTAGAAGGTTGGTTTCCTTGCTGTGAATACTTACATGTATAGTCTGCTTGGTAGTTCAGTTTGTCTCTCATTAAACCAGATTTTTCTAAAAATAATAATAATAAAATCACTTTCTATAAATAAATTATTGTTCTTGGTAATTGTGGCATTTATCACATTTTATTATTACATTTCAAACAAATTTTCGAATGCTCATTGTTGCCCGTCTCATTGTGCACACTACACTCCTATTTCACGTTGTGTATTCTTCACTTACTGTGTTTATATAAGCTTTGATCCTCTTTATGCTGCTATTTTTGCCTTTATACACAAAAGACGACTAGTTTTATTCTTTTATTTCAATACAGATTAAAATAAAAATAAAAACTTGCACAGCCATTTAAATCACGCATTTACAGTCCAAATGTCCATTGTCAAATTAAATCACGCAGTTACTGACATTTATAGTGAGATGTACTGAATCCCTCACCCGCAGAGCATATTAAAGGACCACTATAGTGCCAGGAAAACTAGTTTGTACACTATATAGTCCTTAGGTTCCCCCCACCCTCAGGGCCCCTCCCTCCCACTGGGCTGAAGGGGTTAAAATCCCTTCAGCCACTTACCTTTATCCAGCGCGGGGCTTCCTCTGCGCTGGTGACCTCTCCTCCCCCTCCGACGTCAGCTCCCGAGTGGAGCCGAATGCGCATGCGAGGCCAGTGCCGCGCGCGCATTCAAACCGCCCATAGGAAAGCAGTACTCAATACTTTCCTGTGAACGTTCTGCGTGCTCAAGGCAATTTTCGCATTGAGCGTTGCAGAAGCGCATCTAGCGGCTGTCAGGAAGACAGCCACTAGAGGCTGGATTAACCCTGAAATGTAAACATAGCAGTTTCTCTGAAACTGCTATGTTTACAGCTGCAGGGTTAAAACCTTGGGGGACCTGGCACCCAGACTGCTTCATTGAGCTGAAGTGGTCTGGGTGACTATAGTGATCCTTTAAATAAATCCATTTTAGGTTCCACTAATGTGCCACAGAAATGTGTTGATCAGTTTGCCAACCCTTTCTTTCTGTTACAATTTCTATCCCCTGTCCTGCACCACATTGGGTTTTAGTGAGGACTCGGAGGTGTTTGGGAGGTTTTTGTTTTTTTGAGATTAGTGGAAAAATGAAACACTTAGCAAATGAGACTAACGTCTGCCACAGGGGGAAATTGTTGTTTTATGAAAATGAGGAAAGAATCAGCAAGTATCTCATGGATGGATGCATCACTGTCATTATATTAGGGAAAATGAATAAACAATTTGAGAGACAGCGTGAAATTTCTGTGGAACTATACCCAATTATTATTCTGGCTTCTGTGCTGGGACAGGAGATGAAGGGGAGAGAAATAATCTAAGAAGAAGTAGGATTGTCATTTGGGAAGAGATTATGAGACTATTTATTCTCTAACCCACGACTATATCAAAGACTGTGCTATCAAGCTTCATTCTCCGGGGCATCCACTGGTTGTGTTTCTCATATACTGCCATTAATTAATATGCAAAGTGATCATTTTGGATCAAATTAAGTACAGCAGAAATATATGGGTTATGTGTGGGCTAATTTGAAGGAAAACTGACATTCCAGAACAAAGGCTCCCCCTGTATTAGCAAGCGGTTATTAAACATGCATCCTTAAACTAAAAACGCGTTGGGTACACATCACAGAACTCATTTACTGTTTTTGCCCTAATATTAAGTACATGATTTTGCAAAAGTTTGAACAATTACAAAACAGTATTTTATGTGATCACTTCTGGATTTCTTCAATGAGAGGATAGGGTGATTAAGGTAATTAAGTAGCTATCAGTTGTAAATTAGAGGAGAGTGCTACGCCAAATATGCCATAATAACTTGCAATTGTGTATCGTAGATTACATTACAGTAAGAAAATGATAAAAAAGCACAGTTTAATGTAAATCTAAACCACAGTATTTGACATTGTAACACATGCTCGATGAAAACATTTTTTTTTTTTAATGGAATTTTCAATGTAACATTCGCAGTGTCCCACCAGTGCACCATCCTATCATAATATGACCCAATCAAAAGCCATAGAAAGGAAAGACGTGTTTGTTTGCTCATAAATCAGTCTCGCTGTGTGAAAACCGAAAACCGTAAATCATCAACTTTGAGTAAAATATACAGCGAGTGACGTACAGCCATGCCGAATAATGCAAAAAACAATGTCACCGGTCTGGTCGGCAAAGAGCAGTAACCGCAATAGGTTGGAACCCAGAATATATGTTTATTGTATCATATAAATAATGTATATATTGTATCGTATTATGTGTCATATTATATTATGTATATATCGTATCAATATGTATAAATCATATATTATGTATATTATGTATCATATTATGTATATATTGTATCATATATTATGTATATATTTTATTATATTATGTATATATTGTGTCATATTATGTGTTATATTATGTATATATCGTATCAATATGTATAAATCATATATTATGTATATTAGGTATCATATTATGTATATATTGTATCATATATTATGTATATATTTTATTATATTATGTATATATTGTGTCATATTATGTATCATATATTATGTATATATTTTATTATATTATGTGTCATATTATATTATGTATATATTGTATCGTATAATATTATGTATGTATTGTATTATATTATGTGTCATATTATATTATGTATATATTGTATCGTATTATATTATGTATGTATCATATAATATTATGTATGTATTGTATTATATTATGTGTCATATTATATTATGTATATATTGTATCGTATAATATTATGTATGTATTGTATTATATTATGTGTCATATTATATTATGTATATATTGTATCAATATGTATAAATCACATATTATGTATATTATGTATCATATTATGTATATATTGTATCATATATTATGTATATATTTTATTATATTATGTATATATTGTGTCATATTATGTATCATATATTATGTATATATTTTATTATATTATGTGTCATATTATATTATGTATATATTGTATCGTATAATATTATGTATGTATTGTATTATATTATGTGTCATATTATATTATGTATATATTGTATCGTATTATATTATGTATGTATCATATAATATTATGTATGTATTGTATTATATTATGTGTCATATTATATTATGTATATATTGTATCGTATAATATTATGTATGTATTGTATTATATTATGTGTCATATTATATTATGTATATATTGTATCGTATTATATTATGTATGTATCATATAATATTATGTATGTATTGTATTATATTATGTGTCATATTATATTATGTATATATTGTATCGTATTATATTATGTATGTATCATATAATATTATGTATGTATTGTATTATATTATGTGTCATATTATATTATGTATATATTGTATCGTATAATATTATGTATGTATTGTATTATATTATGTGTCATATTATATTATGTATATATTGTATCGTATTATATTATGTATGTATCATATAATATTATGTATGTATTGTATTATATTATGTGTCATATTATATTATGTATATATTGTATCGTATAATATTATGTATGTATTGTATTATATTATGTGTCATATTATATTATGTATATATTGTATCGTATTATATTATGTATGTATCATATAATATTATGTATGTATTGTATTATATTATGTGTCATATTATATTATGTATATATTGTATCGTATTATATTATGTATGTATCATATAATATTATGTATGTATTTTGTATGTATGATAGAAGCATTTTTCTGCCATTTGGTTTACAGAGCAGGTGAAAAAATATAACGTAACCAAAATAGGGAAAACAAAGAGCAGCAAGAATATCTATATTTATAAATTATATTTTTATTAAATGTATATAATATATAAATATAGAAACATGGATGTTTTTAATGCTCTTTGGGAATGAAATCATTTAGTGACTATCAATCATTCTATTTTCCATCAATCATCTCGCGTTTCAGCTAGCCCATGATTCGGGTACATTTTGGCTCGGAGTTTGTGAATTCAGATCGGACGAACTGTAGTTTGTAATGAAACGGATTAGCCTACAAGATCCCAGCTGTCACTCAGTATATGGAGGTGGTAGATTGAGATCTTTCTGCTCCCCGTGACATTCTGCACCCCGTATTCTGATCTGTAAATCTCATAGTAATACTGTGTCCTTGGCTCCTGCATTAAACGCTAGCCAGGAAATCCCCTCCCGTAACCATGATGTGAAACTCAATGATCCAAGAGAAGGACTTTCCTTGTCTTTGCTTTATGTTTAATGACCTTGATTGACAATTAGTTCTTGTAAATGCAGCCAGTATTGTGATTCCCATTAACAAGGCGTCAATGAACAGGTAAATGAATGGATTAGAGTTGTTCTCAAGGTAAGTGAGTGCAAAATGACTTGCTAGGCCTCACAATCATCTGCATCATGAGATTACTCATTGCTGTCAGACCACGATTTGGGAGTTTTATTCACTAAAACAGTGCATTTTGGAGAAATCAAGAAAGGGAAAAAGAGAAAAAAAATTCGAACTGGAGAATTTCTTTAGATCAATCAACATTTTTGGCCTAAACCTTGTAATTTCTTTTTGCTACTGATTTTAGTAAAGAAACCCCTTTTATTCCTGTAAACGGAAAATGAGATTTTACATTGTTAGAAAAATGAGTTTGATTACATGTGGCACGCATGCAGCCTCCCCCGATCTTGGGTGCTGATGTGACCCAGTTACTCTTTTTTGTCGTTACTGGATCAGCAGAGAGATCGATAATGTCCCTGCGGTGTAAAATTATTGTGACAGTCAGCAAGCTGGGGACATTTAAACACCTGTAGTCATTGGCTCTCGGCTACGTACCCGCTACAACACGCACAGGCTGTGGGATATTTCATAACAGAATACAGCTGACAATGTACATTGAATGAGCGTCACTGTTTGTGGCAAATATGTCCGTTCTGTTATATACCTTCCCTAAAAATCATAATCCAGATTCCAGCCCGATCTGACACCGAATACTGCCCCCAGCCTGGTCCATAGCACATAATACTGTCACCAGCACAGGATCCATTGATACATATACAGTTGACAGAGAATGGAGGTACCAATGCGTTTAAGTAGGCTTTAACCCCACATGGCACAAAACACAGCAGAAGGAAAATAGTTCCTAAATATTAAAGGATTAGTCCAAGCACCATAACAACTTCACTGATTGATAAATGGTTTCCTTCAATACCGGGGAACCAGGACAGAATACTCGTGGCATCATAACAAATACAGTGTAATGTAGTGGTTATGGTGCTTGGAATAAACCATTAAATTGAATATCTCGAAAATAATTGCATGGATTGAAAACCAAAAAACATTTGTTACAAGTAGTTTGGATAAATCTGTCTAATGGGGCTAAGAGAGTGATGGGTCCTCTTGAAAAGAAAGATAGTGAATTTGGAGCTCACTGTTCCGGGTCGCGCATTCGATAAATCCTGAGAAACGTCTGTTAGATTATCCACTGAGCTTCTTGTTCATTTATCACAAAGAAGATTTAGAAATGTTCTTTGGGAATGTGTTATAGTCTGATATAAAACTATAAATCGCAATGACACACTTACAGCACGTATAAACTGTATTTATTCATCCTGTGCTATTGAACAAATATATACAGTCACTTAGATCACAAATCAGCTTTATGCGCAGAGCAGACGCAGTAAATATTTTACAGTTTTTTATGTTAAGGCGTTTATCACAACAAACAGATCATAAATGGAATGATTTCCTGTACAGAAATACATAGAAAATAAACAGATATTTTTTATGATGTCATAAAAAAATATGAAGATTTATTGGGGAACAAAAAATACACAGATTTGCAATCGAATGACAAATCACAGCAAATTCTACAGTAGAGAAAATTTATAAAAAATATAAAAAAAAACCAACAAAAAAACAACAGTACGAAGTTTTAAAAGCGGTGACATCTTTGTGGAAACCAATGGAACGAGCAAATACATTTTGGTTTCTATTTGTGTGTTTGTTTCTATTTTTTGAACACTGCTCCACATTTCTTTTTAAAGTATTTAATATAAATGTCCTCCTCTACAAAGTGTTATAGTTATTACCAATATTTAAGGGTCTTTTCACTAAATGTTTGAGTTGCAGTGTGACCTGTAATAGGAGTTGGGTGAAATATCTGTTAACCCCTTAAGGACACATGACATGTGTGACACGTCATGATTTCCTTTTATTCCAGAAGTTTGGTCCTTAAGGGGTTAAAGGCACACTCCACTGCCAAAATACAATTCAAAATCACAGTTTAGTAGATAGTAACCCCAATGAAAACATACAGCCATGCAGATCTCTTGTCTGCAGCCTTTACAAGCCCTCCCCTTCTAACCCCACCCATACTTTCTATGGCTGTCCAATCACAGACTTCCCAATGCAGCTCAATGAGAAGTTTTTACAAGGCAGGTGCTCTGGGCAATTGCTGCCTCTTGAGGTTAGTTCCACTGGGCTAACCAAACCAGGAAGTAACAGGACCTGGTGTCTGATTGACAGTCAAGGAGGTGTAAAATTTGCACATTTTGTAAAATAAAAACACGCTCTACACACATAAAACCCTTCAGCAAATTTAAGTGACGTATGGGTCTAGAGCAGGGGTAGGCAGCCTTTGGCACTCCAGATGTTGTGGACTACATCTCCCATAATGCTCTTACATTCATAATGCTGACAAAGCATCATGGGAAATGTAGTCCACAGCACCTGGAGTACCGAAGGTTGCCCATCCCTGGTCTAGAGTGTCCCTCTAATAAAGTCAATGTTATGCTTGACTTAACATTGCACCAAAACCTCCCAATAAAAAAGAAATCAAAGACTTTATAATTCAGTGACTACAGTGTCCCTGTAAGAGCCAAATTCACACATTAGCTGAGGTTGAATTGCCCCCAGAAATAAGAACCTCATCCACCTCTAATTATTTAATTGAAAATGCCCTATTCAGGCCTCAGCCTCCGCCCCTACATATAGGACTTATCACTAGGGGTTAATATAGAAGAGGTTAGTGGTATAATCAATTTTAGAATAAATTGGCATAACTCACAGTTTGGTAAATATCCCTTTACATGTTAAGTCAAAGCAATTTAAAATGAGATTATAGAGTGGGCTTTATTCACTAAACTGTGAATTATAGAAAATCAACGAGGGAATCGTGATTGCTGGGCCAAAATAACTTAACTGGAAACATGCCCCATCTCATCTATTGTCACATTGGTATTCTATTCTCTTACAATTTGCATTTCACTTCTCAGTTACTCGATTCAGATTGGAGAATAAACCTAGCTGTGTATAATTATATCATAATGACTATAAAAAAACAACTAATAAATAAAAAAAATAAAAAAACTTTCCGGATGACTGACTTATAGAACAAAGGGCGTACAGTCAGTCTTGCCATCAGCTCTGGGAACGCATTGTCATTTTGTAACAATCTGTCCTTTTTTCCCATCCTGCTGACATAGCAATAAGTGATTGAACCCTCTGGTGACCAGAAGAGCTTGCAATCTCTGGTTCCCATTGCCTGGACAGCAGGACTGCCAGACTGACAGAAGTCGAGTACTTAGTGCTACGTAGAAAGTCATTGTTCCGTGACATTACATGACATTACACAAATGAAGCTTGAAATTCATGTTTGTGTTGCCACCTGCGTTCAAGTGAATGGAACATTATAAACCGTTAAATACAATGTAAGCCTCTCTGCAGAATCTTCGCACAGATTAACATCCCCCCGCAGATTTTATTTTCATGTTTTCTATTTGTCAATTGTCAGAGGCTGGTAAAGAATACATGGAGCAGATTGCGCATGAAATGCACAGGGCTGGGGAGGGGATTAACGCTGATGGGGTTTATTTACTTAATCTGACGAGGGAATTTCAAATCATAGGTGTAAAGAGGCGAGCTGGCCTAAACAATTCTCTAATCAGTCCCCCTGACTTAGTGACTCATTTTGTAAACAGGGATTTAGATTGTACCAAGACATCATTAGATGTCGGGAATACACACAATACATCATAGCAGTCTATCTCCAGGACAGGAGAAGGAGATTAGTGCATGACGGCACTACTGGAGGTGGTGGGTTAGCTCAGCTCCATTAATGGAAGTAATGTCACATTCTAAATTTCATTCTTGGTGGTTAATATTAACTCTCTTTCCCAAGATATCTCTCTCAGGGATTGACATACCCAGGTATTGTAAAAGATTAACACGATGTGCGAATCAAGAATGAAGTTATTGTGAAAAAAACAAAATTTTGACTATATCAGCCTTAATCATGCACATTAATGATCTCAACCATGTGCACATAAATATGTAAAAACCCACAAGTATCCCGTCACATCAGTGAAATCGAAACTATACATAATAAAACCAATCCATGCAATAAGAGTCAGAACATCAAATACAAATATCTATCGGAAATTCTCTTCTGAGGCTTTGTGGACATGCCCGGGTAATGGTCATTATAGGGGTGTACAAAGTGAGCAGGACCCTGACAGGGTGGGAAATAGGTACAGAGCAATACTGGATGACTAACGATAGGGAAACTGGCTTTTACTTGTACTGAGAATATGTAAACATAAGATGAAAGCGCTGAGTGACCAACCACAGAGGTGTTTTAATGAATTAAGGCAGCACACCTAAATTATGGGGCTCCCTCACAAACCCCCAAAAAATAATGTAAAAAAATGGAACAGAAGGGGGCGGGGCCTGACTGCCAAGATGGCCGGACGTGATCTCTGAGAGCTCATGCAACAGGGAGCACAAAAACGACAATCCTGTGAAATTTAAACATGCCACTGATCCATGGAGCCCAGAAAACGATACTGGACCACTCCAGGACCAAAACGGTACCGAGCATGAACCGACATGAACCAGGAGCGCACAACCCGGCCATGCGGCCTATAATGCAGCGGGACCTGAAGCCTGGGGGAGGCGGCCGATCGCCCAGCTTGGGACCCACTCAAACGAGAAAGCTGAATAATGCCCTGCTACCCCCCCCTCTGGACCGGTGGGGGACATCCCGGTCCTCGCTGGGGACGATTACCCCCACAACAAGGCAAGACCAAGCAACTGCTCCTACAATAAAACGGGGCTGTCAGGGCCCAAGCAAAACGGCTCCACAGACGCGACTCAAGACTAAAAGCCTTCCTGTTAAACCACCCGACTGCACGCTATCATTCTACGATAGGCTCTGCAACAGTCTATGGACTAAGCTACGCACCAGGGGATGGCTCTACAAGCTGGTGACTAAAGAAGCGGCGGCATGGATTCGCCCTGCCGTCCGGTGCCAACTGAGCGGAGACCCACCCCGAGCTCCCAGAGCGACCCTCCGACAGAGTCAAGGTGAGAGAACGGAGTGTCGGGAAACGGAGACATACCTCTCGGGTGCCGGCGCTGGCCCCCACATGCACCAGCGCAGGACCATCACACACGCCCGACCCACTCACCGCTCAAACCAACTACTCACCAACCAACAAAACACGTCCCTGTATGTCCAGACCTACACCAACAGCAGCGAGGATGGCCGACAAACGGCACAGTCATCGACAGGGGACCGACACGGACAGAGAGCCACCCCAGAAGACGGCCACTCACTCTACCAATGCCTTGGACCCACCTGCCAAAACATCCGGGTTTTACCCATAGCAGTTATCGGATGAATTGGGGCATAAGGACTGAGCTGTACAGCACCCCCGTTGTCTCAGCTTACCATTCCCAGCTCATACAAGTGAGGGGGCCATGCCGTTGTGTGGTATTGGAGCACTATCAAGAACTGATGCTATATGTAAATACCTTGCTTCTCATTACTTTCTTTCCTCGCAGTCTGGTTTGGCCCTAGCCTACATGTAATCCTAAGCATAGACCAAAAATGTTCTCGTTTTAATTTTTATTTTACTTTTTATTATCAAAGCTTTCAATGTTTAGACCACTGTCTAGCAAATGCATGCCTATATGTAGCGCACGCAGTTGCAAGCAACATACAGTTTAAATATCGTCACATGTGCAGCTGCCTATTGCCTAAAAATGTGAAGCTAACTAGCGCATTTACTCAGCATGTTTTCTTCCACGCATGCCCTAATTACGCAGACATGCTTACCTAACATTTTATTCTATTTTCTTTTTATCACCATATTGCAGCTATCCCGATAACTTAGACATGTCATTAGCGCAGGTACTTCAAGCATGCATCAAGTAACCAGCGAATAGAATAAGATACTTGTACATAATCTTAACTATAAGCCTACTTTGTCGGGAAACATGTATTGCCTAGCAAATACTATATGTCTAGTAACCCAACCGATACTTTAAACGTGTACCTTACAGCGATGTTAATTTATGTTATGTTAAGAAAACACCTAAGCAAAGTTCATCAATATTGTTTATAACCATACAAAAATGTGCCTGACCTACCAAGTACCTATGCACTCAACTGTCTTTACTACGCTAGAGGACTGCCTTTGGGGTACCTCACAAGCGAACATTGTAAACCTACGCACTTCAAAAATAAAGAATTAAAAAAAAAAAAAATGGAACAGAAATAGTTTGCACCTAAAATTGATAATATTACAATAATGCTAAAAATACCAAACAATCCCACACAACCACCCCAAAAATACGCAGAACCAGCTCTTAGATCCCAGTAAACACACCATGAGCTACGCAGGCAGGCGGGACGATCTGATTGCCCCCCTGGGTTTGCATATTAGGTCTCGCCAGGAGGACCTAGGGCTTGACAAAATCCCCCACGCCCCCACATAACAATGACCCCCAACTTTGCATACTAAGAAATTAGGAAATACTACATTGCCATAACAAATGTAACCACTAATATACCTTGTCACACGGAACAAAATGCAAACTCTACCTGTACAAGAATGCCATTGTTTACTATTGTTTACTATTGCCTAATATATACCTATGCATATTTCTCGTGAACACTCACTGTACATTCTATACAATTGTAACCTTTTGTGTCTTTTCCTTTCTGTACCCCCTCACCCCCTATGCATAAAAACTTGGGGGGGGGGAAATACACAAATAAAGAATTTATAAAAATATCAAACAGTAAAAGGCAGTAAAAGGGAATAAAATGTCCTAATAAGAAACAATAAAAGTCCAATATTTTAAGTGATAAAAACAAAAATAAAAAGCTTTTAAGCCTTTCCTAAACACTTCCTGTAAGAAGTCATCTAATGTTTACACTTCCTTTAATGCAAATTCTGTTTGATTTACATCTTCTTATCTTCTACTCTGTTTATAGCTTGCTAGGCCTTGCAGAAGTCTCCTGTGTGTGATTAAAGTTTTATTTACAGATGAGGAGATAAAAACGTTTAAAGTAAGTTACATCTGTTTGAAAATAAAACCATTTTGTTTTCATGCAGGCTGTGTCAGTGATAGGTGAGGTGTGACTAGGAGTGCATAAACAACGTGATTTAAGTCCTAATTGCAGAGAATTGAGGAGTGAGACTCAGCGGCATTATTTATACACATTAAGCTGAAGTTGTTTTGGTGACTGTAGTGACTGTCCCTTTAAAGTCTGAGAAAGCCTTGTGAGGTTGGGGTCTGACCGTTGTGTAACGTGCGGGCAATCTGTCGCTGTGTCAGGCCAGGGTAGTTAATGTGTGCCAGCTGCTTCTCAAGGCAATGGGTATCACCCAGAGCCCCGGGAGTCTTGGTACCCAGCATTATGGGCTCAGTCTCCACGTCTGAGTCCTGATCACATTATGGGAAGAACAAATTGCAGGCGAGTGAGCAGCCGTGAAGGAAACACACTGCAGGATGAATCATTCTACAAATGACCTCGAGAGATAAGGAAAATGAATTTGGAAATGAGAGTGCTGCATTGAAATGTCATTTTGTGTTTTTGTCTGAATAAAGCCGCTGTTTGAATGGAGTTTCTCACCGTGATGTGCAAGACTAATGTAAAGTCTGTTTACAATGATGCCAAGCGTTAGGTGGACACGCCGCTCATTAAAGGCCCGACCTGGCTCAGCAAGTACCTATTGATATGTACTCAGGGCTGTATTTACCACAAGGCAAACAAGGCATTTGCCTAGGGCGGCACTTTCGGGGCGGCGGCAAAAAATGCCACTCCAAGCATCCAGGCTAATGCCTTGTTTGCCTTGCATCCTGGTGGGCCCAAGAGAAGAGCTGGCTGGTGTTAAACTATTAATATTCTATCCAGGTGGTGAGGGAGCGCTGTCCTCTACTCTTCTTACTCCCTTGCGCTCCCTTCTGTGATGCCGGGAGCCAGCATATGATGTCACTAAGCGGTGCAGAGGGGGCTGAGCAATAAGAGCTCAGTACCCTCGTCGCCTCCATTAAGCGCCAGCAGCCCCAGCAGGCCCAGCCAGCAGCCCCATTAGAACCAGCAGCCCCAGCAGACCCAGCCCAGCCAGCAGTCCCATTAGAGCCAGCAGCCCCAGAAGAGCCAGCCTAGTCAGCAGGAGCCAACAAGGAGCCTGCCAAGCAAGCCCAGCAGCTGTCAGGGACAAAGGTAGGGAGGCTGGGTGGATTTACATTTTAAAAAATAATACTAATTTGTGAGTGTATTAGAAAATGTGTGTGTCTGTGTGTGTGTGTGTCAGTGAATGTGTGTGTGTGTGTGTGTGTGTGTGCCTGTCAGTTAATATATGCAGGGCCGTCTTTAATTTTGATTGGACCCTGGGCAAGCATTTACTTGGGCCCCCCTGACTACATATAGATACACACAAATACACTACCTGACACACATGCAGATACACACTGACCGCATATAGATACACAAAAGAACATACAGATACACACAGACACTGACACACACATAGACACACACACAGATACAAACACTGACATACATGCAGATACAAAAGGTACACACACTGACTACATATAGATACACCGACACACACACTGACACACATACAGACACACATGCAGATATACAGATACAAACACTGACACATACAGATACACACACAAACACAGATGGACAGATACAGAGACACATTCTGACAGACGTACTGACACAGACAGCCATACTGAAACACACATACACAAAGACATACTGAACCACACAGACATACAGATACACTGACAGACATACTGGCACATATACACACAGACAGATGGACATACTGAAACACACATACACTGACAGACATATTGACAAACACAGACATACAGAACCACACGGACACTGACAGACTCACACATAGACATTCTGTCACACATACACACAGACAGATTCATGCACACACAGACATACTGACACACTGACAGACATTCTGGCACACATACACACAGACAGACATACTGAAACACATACCCACAGACACTGAGAGACAAACACACATACAGACATACTGACAGACATTCTGGCACAGACAGACAGACTGAAACACATACACACAGACACTGAGAGACAAACACACACACACATAGACATACTGACACACTGACAGACATTCTGGCACACAGACAGACAGACTGAAACACATACACACAGACACTGAGAGACAAACACACACACAGACATACTGACAGACATTCTGGCACACATACACACAGACAGACATACTGAAACACACAGACACTGAGAGACAAACACACATACAGACATACTGACAGACATTCTGGCACAGACAGACAGACTGAAACACATACACACAGACACTGAGAGACAAACACACACACACAGACATACTGACACACTGACAGACATTCTGGCACACAGACAGACAGACTGAAACACATACACACAGACACTTAGAGACAAACACACACACAGACATACTGACACACAGACAGACTGAAACACACACACTGAGAGACAAACACACACACAGACATACTGACAGACATTCTGGCACACATACACACAGCCAGACATACTGAAACACACAGACACTGAGAGACAAACACACATACAGACATACTGACACACTGACAGACATTATGGCACACAGACAGACTGAAACACATACACTGAGAGACAAACACACACACAGACATACTGACAGACATTCTGGCACACATACACACAGACAGACATACTGAAACACACAGACACTGAGAGACAAACACACATACAGACATACTGACACACTGACAGACATTATGGCACACATACACACAGACAGACATACTGACCCACACATACACTGAGAGACACACACACACACAGACATACTGGCACACATACACACAGACAGACATACTGAAACACACATACACACAAATAGACATACATATATACTGACACACACACACACACACTCAGACATTCATGCAAAATGTGATAACCACCCTCCAGTTTCTTACCTTTTCCTGGAGGGTGGATTCCCTGGGGTCCAGTGGGCTGGCTGGGGTGGCTGGGAGTTAAGCTCTCGCTCTCTCCCGGCCTGGCCCCCTTCTGAGCAGCTGGTCCTCCTTCCTCCCGCGCGGTTCCGGTTTCTGTGGGAGGAAGTGACGCGCGGTGGTCACTTCCTCCCAGACGGCTGCCGAAAAGCAAAGGCCCGGTCGCGCTGTTAAAGAGCCACCGCGCCCGACCGGGCCCCTGCTGACACAGGCCCACACGATGGGCCCCCATAGTTTGCGGGCCGGGGCAAACGGAGCAGCTGTCTTGGGCCCCCCAGCAGGGACAGGGCCGGGGCAGCTGCCCCGTTTGCCCCGCGTTAAAGACGGCCCTGAATATATGTTTGTGTCTGTCATTGTAAGTGTCTGTCAGTGAGTGTATGCAGCTGTCAGTGTGTGTCTGAGTGAGTGAATGTGTGTGTGTCTGTCAGGGTGTGTCAAATCAGTGTGGATGTGTGTGTCTGTGTGTGTCTGTGTGTGTCAGTCAGTGTATGTGTATCTGAGAGTATGCATCTGTCAGTGAGTGGGTGTGTCAGTGTGTGTCTCAGTGAAAGTGTGTGTTGATTAAACAGTGTGTGTGCCAATGACTGCATATGTGTGCCAATGACTGTGTATCTGTCAGTGAGTGTATGCCAGTGCATGTATCAATGACGGCATGTCTGTCAGTCAAAAAAGTGGCCCTGACAAATATTGGTGAGGCAAATTTAGATTAGGGGGGTGCCCGAATTTAGTCGTGCCTAGGGCAGCGCAATTCTAAAATACACCACTGTATGTACTGCCAATCCCATTATCTGTAACCATTCCATATTCTGGGTTCTTCAATGATAAGGCAGACACACAAGCTCAGTTGGCTTCCATGTGTCAGTGAATCAGCAGCTGCCAAGAGACCCCATGAAAATGACGATGCCCCCATCTCAGGAAGGAATGGAAACATAGAAATAAAACAGAACAAATGTCAAGTTACTTCCACATGATAGATTAGAAATGTCCTGAACACACGCATTGCATCCTGTAATCTGTGCCCTGATAGGGACGCTGCAGGCTCGAGTTTACTCTCCTTACTTTAATGAGGATAATGTGTTCAAAAACAGCAAAAAAATTAAATAAAAAAAACCCAGGGCCTTCCATGCATTTGTTTAAGTGCTTATAAATCCTTCTTTCTATGAATGAGGAGCAGTCAGCGTACGTCTTGCTTTTCCCCCCATCGTGTAAGGGACACCACCAGTTATGAGGTCTGTATACAAAGAACGATGGAAAACATGAAGAAATGATGACATGGTGCAAGCCGTCTGTGGGTGTCATTCTCCCACAATCTGCTTGCATTCCCGGGGCACTCAGTCCATTTCATGCGCTGCTAATGCAGTGTACTGCCACATTAACCCATTAAACGCTGGCCGGTACTGATAGACTGAGAGGGCGGGGACCCAGGGCCTCGATGCAGAAAACTTGCTAACTTACACCATTTGCCAACTGAGCAGTTTTTTGTTTAACGGCACATCTTATCTTCACCGTTTAGTGAATAACCCCCATTGGAAAGCGACCTGAGTCGATCTGCGCTTTTTATAATCTGGTGGGGGTGGAGGGGGCTTTAATCGAAATCCAGGAATAACCAAGGCTTTGGCTAGTGGGAGGCGGAAATGGGAGGATTTTGACTATTCTTCTAATGAAAATTATAATTTAATTACAGCAATAATAATAGACCAGCAATCATTCAAACAGCGCTGTGGTGTAAGAGACCCTTTTCCACTTATTACAAGCGCTACAAACTGTCATTACAGAGGTAACAATACACAATATATCATCTGCTCCCTGCTCAGACACCAATGGATTTCATTTACCTGTTATATTTTGAATTTCTAAACAAGAGGAATTTTGTGCCCTTATCGTTATTAACCCTTATTACCGCGAGCTGAGAATAGATTTTTTTTACAAACGTTTTTAAAGCAATAACTGGGAACTGATTAACATTCAGCCGCGCTCCCGAACTGTAATCAAATCTGCCTCAATTCCCGAGGTAATTATTACAGATTTTGTGTGTGTTTTTATGTTCATAATTTGGTGTGAAAATTACTCTGTTCAGCTAGCGTTTGCTGCTGTGTGGGAAGGAGATAATTATGGCTGACCCTGAGCGTCCCCATCACAAGACTGTGTGATCATCAGTGTGCAACAATATATAGCAGTAATAAGCAAAACTCCAGGACAATATTACATTGATTTACCCCAGCTCCCCCCCTCGATCCAGTTACACTGTTCTACAACAGTCTACTGCCCCAGTTACACTGTTTTACCCCAGCCTCTCCCCCGTTCCACTGTTTTACCCCAGCCCCCTGTCCCAGTTATATTGTTTTACCCCAACCCCCTCCCCCCGTTACACTGTTTTACCCCAGCCCCTCCCCCGTTACACTGTTTTACCCCAGTTACACTGTTTTACCCCGTCTCCTACCCCAGTTACACTGTTTTACCCCAGCCCCTCCCCCCCGTTACACTGTTTTACCCCAGTCCCTCCCCCACTTACACTGTTTTACCCCAGCCCCCTGTCCCAGTTATATTGTTTTACCCCAACCCCCTCCCCCCGTTACACTGTTTTACCCCAGCCCCTCCCCCGTTACACTGTTTTACCCCAGTTACACTGTTTTACCCCGTCTCCTACCCCAGTTACACTGTTTTACCCCAGCCCCTCCCCCCCGTTACACTGTTTTACCCCAGTCCCTCCCCCACTTACACTGTTTTACCCCAGTTACACTGTTTTACCCCGTCTCCTACCCCAGTTACACTGTTTTACCCCAGCCCCTCCCCCCCGTTACACTGTTTTACCCCAGTCCCTCCCCCACTTACACTGTTTTACCCCAGTTACACTGTTTTACCCCGTCTCCTACCCCCGTTACACTGTTTTACCCCAGTCCCTCCCCCCGTTACACTGTTTTACCCCAGCCCCATGTCCCAGTTATATTGTTTTACCCCAGTCCCCTCCCCCCGTTACACTGTTTTACCCCAGTCCCTCCCCCAGTTAACCTGTTTTACCCCAGTCCTTCCCCCAGTTACACTGTTTTACCCCAGCCCCATGTCCCAGTTATATTGTTTTACCCCAGTCCCCTCCCCCCGTTACACTGTTTTACCCCAGTCCCTCCCCCAGTTAACCTGTTTTACCCCAGTCCTTCCCCCAGTTACACTGTTTTACCCCAGCCCCATGTCCCAGTTATATTGTTTTACCCCAGTCCCTCCCCCAGTTACACTGTTTTACCCCAGCCCCATGTCCCAGTTATATTGTTTTACCCCAGTCCCTCCCCCCGTTACACTGTTTTACCCCAGTTACACTGTTTCATTTCAGCAACTGGGAACTAAACTGAGAAATTTGCATCGCATTCACTTTGATTTATTAACAATTTCCACTTTTATAAATAATCCTGTTAGTAAATTAACCTGTTAGTGCTTGGGATTCTAGATGTTGGCTGAGCACTATGAGAGTTGAAGTCCAACACTAATACAATTCTAAAGCTGGTTACAACATGAAACAAATGATGATATGTGTTTGTTCAAATGTCTTCCATTAGACTTGTTTTTGTGATTTTAGATTTATGGTTTTATCAGATATTGGGGAAATGGCGCATGGCGTAGAGTGACGGGTCGGATTATGGCGCTCACAGACGCTGTGGAGAGTGTAAAACACAAAGAAACATCCTGAAACGGTTTGATTGTCCTGAATTCTGAATGTAAGCAGCCAAGCTGCGGCTGTAGTGGAGTCAGGAATATTTCTGAATCATTTATTGTGCCGTAACTCTTTAGCAATTTGGTTTTAAATGTTTTCCAAATCACTCCATAGTGAATAAACCTGTATGTCAATGTACTCAGGGTTACTCGCTAAACTGCACCATGCCAACAAACGCAATAAAGAATTCGCTGCAATGGTGGAAGAGGTGCAAGTGTCTGCAGGAATAGAACGCTGTGCAAAGCTCTGCATTGGTGA
Organism: Pelobates fuscus; assembly: GCF_036172605.1. Lineage (NCBI taxonomy): Eukaryota > Metazoa > Chordata > Amphibia > Anura > Pelobatidae > Pelobates > Pelobates fuscus. The sequence continues at coordinate 11,827,528 of NC_086324.1, read as the reverse complement.
AATGTATGGACGCTGCACAAGAATCAGGAGGCAGCCTAAAGCTCTGCACAGGGGAAGGAAACAGTACAAGGCTCTGCACAGGGGAAGGAAACAGTATGAGGCTCTGCACAGGGGAAGGAAAAAGTACAAGGCTCTGCAGAGGAGAAGGAAAGAGGACAAGGCTCTGCAGAGGAGAAGGAAAGAGGACAAGGCTCTGCAGAGGGGAAAGAAACAGTAAAAGGCTCTGCAGAGGGGAAGATGTGGCAAAAGGCACTGCAAAGGGGAAGGGAGTAGCATAAGGCTCTGCAGAGGGTAAAGGAAACATCACATGGCTCTGCAGAGGGGAAGGAGGTAGAATAAGGCTCTGCAGAGGGGAAGAAGAGCAGCACACGGCTTTGCAGTGAGGAAGGAGATAGCACAGGGCTCTGCAGAGAGGAAGGAGGTAGAACAGGGCTCTGCAGAGAGGAAGGAGATATCACAGGGCTCTGCAGAGAGGAAGGAGATAGCACAGGGCTCTGCAGAGAGGAAGGAAATAGCACGGGGCTCTGCAGACAGGAAGGAGATAGCACGGGGCTCTGCAGACAGGAAGGAGATAGCACGGGGCTCTGCAGAGAGGAAGGACATAGCACGGGGCTCTGCAGAGAGGAAGGAGATAGCACAGGGCTCTGCAGTGAGAAAGGAGATAGCACAGGCTCTTCTTCCACACATGACTCATGCAGTTCAGTTTTGTATCAATTTGATGAATGTCCTGAACACAAACCACAACCAGCCAGTCACAGACTCCAGGCGTTTTTACTGCCTCCACCTGGAATGGAGACTTGCCACTGCCCATGCATTAGTTTTTACTGCGAGAGTCGCAGCTCGTTCTCCAATGTGTGTTTGGCTGGCACTCCAATCTCTCCCACCCACCACTCGCAGATCAATGGGACGTTTCTCGTCTCGTTAATTGTACCCGTAGGGTTGGTGCCCAGCCGCAGCAGGCATCGTCTCCGTGAGATTCTAATAGGATCCGACACAGAGACAACTTCATTAAATGATCATCTCGGCCAAATCTTATCTGCATTACAGAGCAGGGCTCTGCCTAATGGCTCTGCAAGAGTCTGCGGTGGAGCTCACCAAGCTCTGCTCCTCTCATACATTCAGGATGATCACAGAGCCTCTGCTACTCCAACTCCCATGAGTCTCAGCCAGCTTTGTGACATTGGCTTAGTCAATGACACCGTGTAATCTCCTAATTTACAGTCAGTGCCCTTAGCTTTGCAAGTAAGGTATAGACTGCTACTCCTATCATGCAAAGCCAGCTATGAGATATTTATGTACTTGCTCAGCATCATAGGAATTATAGTCGGCAGAGTATCAAATGTTGCATATCCTTGTTGGAGTCACAGTGCGCCAATTATATCTATATAATTATAAGATTTGCATCTCCCTTGTTACTTCTCCACGATTCACAGTTTAGTGACCAACCCTCCAAGTCCTTTACATGTCCCTTATTGCACACACAGAGAGTGAGAGATCAAATTATAAAATCCAACTGAAGACAACAGAGGAGATTTATCAAACAAGACTATTCACTGAAGTGAGAATTCAAAGTAAACTGAAATGGAATTACAAATTTAATGTCAAAGTAACTAAACAGGAAAATGTAATATAAATTCAAAGTTAAAATCACTTTTGTGACAGCGCTCCCTGTACCCTCCACCAAGTCTGCTTCCAGTGACCCTGGAACGTTTCTGCCCCAGTTGTCACAGTTTGACTGTGGACCTTTTGCACTCGACCAGGCAGCAGCTCTCCTTCCAGGCAGTTATCACCCCCTCTGCCTATTCCGCTGCAGCCCTTCTACCATGCAGCTCTGCTTAAAGTGATTATAGTTATTGCCTTTATTAACACAACTGCTGCTTTCAGGCCTAATTGGCTTGAATTATCCCATGGATCCTGCAATGAGCAAACAGGTCCAAAGACTCTGTCACTAGGATCCCTTAAATCCACACAGGACACAAGTTCCAAAAGGAACATTTAATACTTTATTTTACTTGGGACTATCCCATATGATTATTACATAAACATTGCTGTGACAACTTCAATAAAATTACAAACAGTCAAATCATAGCAGACAACATATAGCAACTTATTATAACGCAATGACATATTTAAAAGGGGTGGGGAATACAATAATTAACAGAAAATATCTCTCCTGCCTGCAGAATTTGCAATATGCAAATGTACCGGAATATGCAAATTAGCAAGTCTTGCTTTTCAGGTAGTGCATATCACTGTTGCTAGACCCTTGCAACCAATAGGTGGCGCTGTACAGGTTCTACAGCCAAATCCACCTAGTTGATTGCAAGCATTAGCAAGACAGGAGAGCACGCTAACATTTAACCATAAACAAAAGCATTACACACACATCCTGCACCAACAATGGACACAGGGCTACTTAAGCATAGGAGTCATTCAGATACCTAATTGGATTGTCAATCTTAAGCTCTTGGTGATTGTGACTACCGTCACAACTTTGAACTCTGACTTTATAAAATACGCCTGAAAGTGATCTGTTCTAACACATGGTCTAATTACTAAAAGTGGTTCAATCGCCATGGGAACCACTGGCTCCATTAGGCATGTTCCATCAGTGAAATTTCCCGATGTACAATTTTGTATCAATTTGATAAATGTCCCGAACACAAACCACAACCAGCCAATCACAGATTGAGAGGATGAGACTGACCAGAGAAATCATGTAAATAAATCATCCCGTAAATCGTAGATCGCGCAATGAGTCTGACACCGTTTCTTGGTTTGTTTTAAGTCACGTTGTCTTTCTTAAAACATATCAACATTGCGTCACTCCTGGCCTCACATAGTCAGACTCCAAAGATACACAGTTACAATACATATTCATTTCCTAAACCTGCCTCAAAGAGCTTCTCCACGTTCACCTAAAGGTGCTCTGTAGTCTATGGCGCAATTTAATATTTAACTTAACTTTCCGTTTTACTTTAAATGGACACTTCTTTTTTTTCCCAACACATTAAAAGGATAATGCATTAGAAAACGTATACATGGAAAAGGCAACATAATGTAATAATATAATATCAAATATTATAAACTTCCTTAGTATAACTAAATATAACCTTGGTTTGTGTAAAACTCTTTAAAAGAAGTTTGACACAGAACTAAGGCAATGACTACAACAGCCTCCTGGAACCATAACTACTGTAACAGGCTGTAGTGTTTATGGTACTTGAATCGTTCCTTTCAGGGAATTTTATGACAAAGTAAAAGGGTTATACTAATGTACGTGCATTTACTGAAAACATGTCCTTGAGTTCTGTACTTCTCTTTGAAATGGGAAAAAAAATTAGCAATGAAATTTAAATTAACCCAATGAATTTATTGAATAAAACTTCATTTAAGGCTGACCTCCAGGGAGTTTTAATTAAATTTATAAAACAGCTATATAGATTTATCGCATATAGCTCAAACAGCGCTCCCGGCTGCATTTTATCTGGGCGCTGGTGAATAGATTATCTTTATGGTGCAATGTATTTTCAAGGTGAAATAAGACACATAGCACTCACTGCTGGAATATTTAATAAAACGTAATGAAACTATTTAAATAGGAACATTTAATAAAGACAGTGGAATATTTAAACACTTTGTTTTGTTTTTCCAAATATTTCCCAAACGGGTTTTTTCTGGACCACTGTTTACACCTTTACCATGTGCAATAAAAATAAATAAATAAATATATATTTTAAAAAAATTTCCAGTTATTATTTTATAATACAGACAGTCCTCACTTAGCATCCGGGTTCCGTTCTTACGGTCGTAAAATAATTTGGTTGGTAAGTGAGGATCAGCTAGAAAAAAATGTGCTACAGAGTTGGTCAATGTTAGGGGGGAATTCCTCAGAACATAGACCAGCTCACTAGCGCAGGGAATCCCGCGAATGTATGCTGGGGAAACTCGTGAAATATGCTTCCAATTGTGTCTCTAGGAACGTTCAATGCCTTCACTATCTTTTTGTTTTGTTACTTGTTTGTGAAGGGTGATGATCTCTTCTTTTAACTTTGTGGACCATTCTTTGACTAAGCCATATTTCTAATATGCAGTCAAATGTGACACTCAACAAACCCCTAACCAATTCCGGAATTTCAAGTGTTCCAGCTCAAGCACACCTGGTGCAACTAATAAAGCCCTTTATTATTTGCATCAGGTGTGCTTGAGACATCTCCTGTTTTGCATATTTGCGGTGTTGTGAGGGATTCTATTCAGGGGGTTGAATAATTATGAGACTGGAGGAGTCATAAGTTGCATTTTCAGTTAAGTTTGGGGAACCACTTGAAGCATTCGTTGTGTTGAGCTATTTCAATTGCTTTTGCTTGATGTGTTCATTGTAAAAAGCTGAAAGTCTGTAAATTTTGACAATAAACCTGGTTTTCAGTGGGGGTTGAATAATGTTGATTGAAACTGTATATGACTGAAGGATCCTATACTAAAGGTAGGGGTGAGGTTTTGTTTGTGTGTTTGTTTGTTTTTTTGTCATTAAAAAAATAATAATAATAAAAAAACAACATATACACATATATATAGGAAAGAAAAAATCAGCACTCCCAGGTAGCTTTCTTAGGAACTTCTTTTACTAAAAAGTGTAACAGTCAACGTTTCAGTTCCATTCAGGAACTTTCATCAGGACAACCACACAGACCTGCAAATCAATGCATAACTATTTTGACTTGCGTTTTTCTGGATTTTTAATTTTTTTGGTTATTCTGTCTCTCACTGTTAAAATACACTTACCATTAAACTGATCATTTCTTTGTCAGTGGGCAAACATTCAAAATCAGCAGGGGACCAAATACTTTTCCCCCTCACTGTATGTATATAGCCGTTTTAATCACGTTGTTGGTGTGTCTCTTGAAATGGTTAGTATCTAGGAAGTTGGAGAGGTGTGTGATTGGGATATGTGGTGAGCATGTGATGCTGAATTCCTGTAAGGTAAAGTGTGATGGTATTATGGGCTAGTTCAAGATGAAGCTGGTAATATATTGAAGATACGTATTTCCTTTCAACATTTTATGAAGGGATTATTATATTAAAAATTAGTCTTGAGGTGGATGTTGCCCTTTAAGTGCTAGATATGCAATTTCATTTTCAAATAAATGTCTTGGTAAGCAATGGAATTTGGCAGTGAAGGGGTTAATAAAACTTCTTGAGATCACAGTTTTGGTTTTTGGAAATACATTTTATGATTAAGCACCACTCTATGTTTCTCTTTTATATTGGAAAACTATAAGCGGAATATTATTGACTGCAAATCTGGCTACTAAATAATTTGTTTGCAACGTAAAAATACAGCGCCGGGTGTCCTAAATCAGGGAGGGCTGTGGATTGCGCAGTCTTCTTTACTGATTATAGAAGACGGATTAGAAGATTATTAAATTCTTGTGGGTCTGCAAAACTTGTCAGTTTGAAGCACCCAAGTCCACTTTAGCTTAAATCACAGAGAATGCTGGCAGACTGTACTTCACACTTTTAATACAGTCAATTAAAAGGTCTGTTAACCACTGGTACACACAGTAATAATGTCAATATGTACTGATTTACGCCCAGCAGATTGGCAATAACAGCACCTGCAAGGATTGTAAAACACACAGTGCAGCTCGTCTCTCAGACAGGCACTTCTATATCTCTGGCATATTAATGAATCCTCGGAAATTAAAATATTGTGCTAGATGTCTGAAGATCAAGCAGGCCTTACAATAAAAAAAGTAACCAATACTTGTATCTTCATCACTATGCGTCAAAATAAGATATACAATCGCTGCAAAATCTCGTGGTCACTACTCTATCCTAATTCTCCTTGACCTTTCCACTGCTTTTGATACTGTTGAGCATTAACAGCTTCTTCTCATTCTCCGTAATCTCGGTCTACGAGATATTGCTCTCTCCTGGTGCTCCTCCTACCTCACCCAGTGCTCTTTTAATGTTTCTTTATCTGGCTCTGCCTCTTCCTCACAACCTCTCTCTGTTGTTGCCCCCCGAGGTCCAGTCCTTGGTTCCCTACCGTTCTATACTGCCTCCCTTAGTAAACTCATCAGGTCCTTTGGCTTCCAATATCACTTCTATGCGGATGACACGCAAATCTATCTGTCCTCCCCTGATCTCTCCCCACCCCTCTTGACTAGTGTCTCTGACTGCCTCACTGCTATTTCTAACTGGATGGCTGCCCACTTCCTTAAGCTCAACCTGTCCAAAACAGAACTTCTGGTCTTTCCTCCCTTGAGTGTCGCTACTCCCTTTTCTGTCTTCCTCCACGTTAATGGTGCTACCACCATCTCCACCATGCAGGCTCGTTGCCTAGGTGTTCTCTTTGACTCCGACCTTTCCTTCACCCCTCATGTCCAGTCTATCGCCAAATCCTACTGCTTCCATCTCAAAAACATTGCGCGCTTCTGTCCCTACTTAACGCCAGATGCCACTGTCCTCTCTCGCCTTGACTACTGCAATCCGCTTCTTAGTGGTCTTACGTTCTCCAAACTTGCCCTATTGCAGTCTATAATGAATGCGGTGGCAAGGCTTATCTTCCTGTCCACCTGCACCTCCCACGCCTCAGCCCTCTGTCAGTCACTGCATTGGCTTCCTGTAAGATATAGGGCTCAATAAAAAATTCTGGTTCTTGCTTTCAAGTCCCTACATAATGTTGCTCCCACCTATCTTTCCTCCCTAATACACAAGTTTGTCCCGTCTAGGCCCCTGTGCTCTGCCGAAGACTTGCGTCTATCCTCTGTCCGTACTCCCACCTCTGATGCTCGTATCAAAGACTTCTCGAGGGCTGCACCGTTCCTGTGGAACTCCCTTCCCTTTTCCATTAGACGCTCACCCAGTCTCCACTCCTTCAAAAAATCATTAAAAACACACTTTTTCACAAAAGCGTATCAATCAAACTGTTAATGGCTCCAATAAAAAACACACTAAGTCTTCCCTACTTACCTAATGCTATCCTTACCTTTTGTGTCTCTTTACCCCACTCCCTCTAGCATGTAAGCTCATTGAACAGGGCCCTCAATCCCTCTGTTTCTGTGTGTCCAACTTGTCTGGTTACAAATACATGTTTGTTAGTCCACCCATTGTAAAGCTCTACGGAAAGTGGACAAAAAACATTGGCTGGCTGAGGATGATAAGGGTTGAACCCTTTTATTAGTTGCCAGGCAACAGTAGTGAGCACGCTCAAGAGGCTGACTCTGATGGTGAGGGCTGGGTATGAAATGTACAAGCTGGGTCCTCATCACAAATCATGCAAAATTCGACATGCAAACACATACAATCTCATAGGTACAAACACAATGTCTGTGTCAGTAGCGGCACGTAGCTACGGATAAACTGATAGCAGCTGTGGCACAGCTTCTATTAATTGCAGAGCAGTACCCCTCATCGTAAAGTGATGAATGAAACTGTACAGGGGTTCATGGGATTATAAATCTCATCCTAGTTAGGGAAGAGCCTGTTGCGGCTACAGATACACCCATTCATTGCTAACAATGGACCTCTATAGCAATTTCTTCTTTTTTTTTTTTATTCTGTATCTAGATAATACATTCAAATACGGGGTAAGTATAACCCATAGTTTCAATTTCAAGTCATATAAACTAGAGCAATGTAATGAATGCCTGTTACCTCAAAGAACAGGATAGAACCTTCATCTGTCACTATGATGTTCCTGGAGAACAGGGGGCATTCTTCCTGCACTCGGTCCTGTCTTCCCTTTTCCTTATGATTTAGAGCATTGATCGCTAGCTTACAGACACACAGGCAATGAAAACATGTACACCTGGATTGGCAGATGTGATACTTGCCATGCAGCTAGTTACAGACACATACATAGCCGTTCTACTAATGCGGATATCTTGTGAATAAAAAAATCGCATCCTTAAATAAGTATTTTTAGTATCCCCTTAGATTTAAACTCTGTATGAGGCGAACCCCACTGGGCTTTCTGAAACAGGCTTTTGCTAAATCTTCCCTTGGTTTTCAAAAAGGATAAGAACTAAAACGACTGATTCTCTGGTTGATTTATGTGTGAAGAACATGAACACTTGTTTAATCCTTCATCTTTAACATAACAGATCCAAGGCTAGAAAATTCTTAGTCTTTACTTTCTCTTTTCCAGCTGGGCGAAGATCTACATGAACTGAAAGAAAACCATTAGACCATAAATATTCTACATTTTTGATCAACAACAGGGAGGGTTGTTTATGGCAAGATTATTAAATAAGTGAAAGGTTCATTTCTATTATAATTTATGTTCTTTTTATGCTATAAAGTTACAGCAGATAAAACATTTTTTGTTGACATACTACACTAGACCATTGCCAGGGCTAGACTGCACAGTGGTGATCGATCATTAACAGGACTGTATAAAGGATAAAACAATTACCATTAAAGTTTCAAGAAAATATATTTCCAAAACAAGTAGCACAAATAATTCCAAACCGTGAGAACAATGAAGCATAATTTACTGGGCAGAGATAAACAATATATGTCTTTAGAACTGTAAGCAATAAATGTCTTTAAAAAGTCTGGAAGCGGGCTCTAGAAAATGTTGTATTATTTAAATAATCAAGATTAAATGGGACTCTAAGTACTGTGACTGCTACAGCACAGGCCTGTTTTCAGATGCTGATGTTAAATTAACTGAGCTGAGATTGTTCTGTCTCAAACATACTGAATATCTCCATTAATAATGTACATTGTATCTTAGAATATCTACAGAACTGTTTGCTCAGTTTTTACACACGGTTCATCCCCAGTCTATAGTTTTCTCCCTTGATTTAGAGCTTCACACTGAGACAGGTGGTCTGCCAGATGGACGCCTCAACTGCATTAGAACTCCAGAGAGTTTTACGGTATTACATCGCCATTTTAATCATATTTAGAACCAAAGTGCTACCCTAAAAGCTATGAAACGTGGTTTCTCAAACTTTTTCTGAAATACTACCATGCATACTGAATTATTTCCATTATCTTATCAAAGGACAAAGAATCCGAATAGTAAATGTTTCCAATCAAACAGCGTTGAGCAAAACCAGTAGCAAAATGTACTGATTAAAGAAGTACTTGCCTCCTGTAATATAGTCCTTAAGAAGGATGTGAGCAAAAGTGCGTTGATCGGCTAACCACTAAATCACATTTGGCATCTCCATAAATAATGAAACAGATAAACAGAATTTTGGCTGGGGCATATTGCCACAAGAGTAATTGAATTAAAATGAACTACAAGTCCATACGTTTACTAACAGTTTGGCTAACACAATGTACAGATATATACAAAGGGTAGAGGGGAAATCGCTGTCTATACCTATAAAAAAGAAATTAACAGTACATAGTGAAGATTGTTATGAGCATGTATAAAGACACGCTAACAGGTACACTCACAAGATGTCAGGAGTTTTGCGCATTCAGAACATCACCCCTTGGTAGCAGAGGGGGAATATGCAACACTGGGACTGCTAGATGTTATCGGTCCACAGATCCGGAAACCACAGAAGAGCAGGAACAAGTAGTATGATTAGAAAATTTATTGGTAAAATAAGGCACTGGTCCAACGCGTTTCGTTCGGTTAGAACTTCATCAGGGACCTCTTAGTAAAAAATATATAAATAATCTTCATACAAAACAAATTCCCGCTATACCTCCCCTCTCCCCACAGTCTCACTTTATAGGAGAATCCTTCTTCCTATTGGTGGTGTAGTGGGTGTGTTCTGGATCAATCCTGCCGTGTATCAGCTGTTCGTTCTTGAATTTCCCGCTTTCAGGTGCTGTCAACGTCGCCCGGAAGTGATGTAAGCGCTTCACCCGGCACTTCCGTGCGTTCCAGCATACCCGGAAGTGATGTCGACGTTTCACACAGCGCTTGCGTGCGTTCCAACATGGTCCTTGCGTCTAGGGGGTATCGGTTTCGGTGAATACATATAGTCTGTTTGCGCATGCGTGGTTAATGGATCTCAATACTTATGGGAATTCTCAAAAACTTAAAACCATTAGTATGCATCACTAAAAACAAAACATAGCGTCAGTAAAAAGACATAGGTCAGTATGAGAGACCTTATACCGGATCCCATAACATGGAATCATCAAAACCTCAGATGTCATTTATTTATCAAAAATCTTCACTTTTAAATCAATTAATAATTAATATCATACAGCAATTCATATATACAAAATATAAAAACTCCATATTCTCCAATGTTCAACAATATCTGTATTATCAAAATATATATACACACAATATCAGAGAAAGCAAACTAAATCTATGTCTACATTTAAACCTTTCGGTTCCAATGTTTGTAGACGGTGAATCCAATAAGTCTCTTTTTGACATAATTTCTTGAGCCTGTCACCCCCTCTCCAATGGGGGGGAACATACTCAATACCCCTACATATGAATTTTTTAAAATCAAACAGGGGACATGATTGGCAGTGTATTGGGACTGAGTGAGTGGTGAGACCCTTTTTTATATTATTAAGATGTTCCAGAATTCTCACTTTTAATAATCTTTTGGTACGTCCCACGTATTGCTTACCGCACGGGCACTGTAGTAAATAAACCACAAAGTCCGTGCGGCAGCCGACATATGATTTGATAGAAAAAGATTCTCCCGTTACATTACTATGGAAAGTACTTGAATCTAATAAAGAAGCTGTCCTACACGCTACACAGCTCCTACAGCTCCTAAAGCCTTTAATAGTGACCCCAGGGGTTGTTGGTTCAATCGGTTTAATGTAGCTTGGTGCTAACATGTTCTTAAGGTTCTTATTTTTTCTAAAGATCATAGTGGGGTTCTTAGGTAGTACTTGTCCCATCACAGGGTCACATTGTAAAATCGACCAATGTTTACGAAATATCTTTGTGATCTCATTGTGATGGGTATTAAATCTTGTTTTAAAAGAAAACTCAAACTTATTTACAGTATTATTATTTAATTTCCTGGTATCCGAAAGTAAATCAGCTCTTTCGCCTATGTCCACAAGTCTCATCTCCTTCTCTATACTGTTCTTATTATAACCCCGTTGAATCAATTTATGTTTAATATGATCTGCTTGGGTCTTGAATTCCTGGGGTTTGGAGCAGTTACGTTTCACCCTTGTGAATTGGCTTTTGGCTATCCCTTTCAACCACGGCTTGTGATGGCAACTAGTTTGATGTACATAACTATTGCCATCTGTAGGCTTGAAAAAACATCTTGTGTGTATTTTATCCTCCTCATTAAATAAAACCACATCCAAGAAATTGATCGATTTTTTCTTTGAAGGCTCATTCTATTTGCAGACCAGGGGCACCGCCATGGGCACCAGGTTTGCCCCCAGCTATGCCAACACTTTCATGCGGCAGTGGGAGGACCATTTCGTATGGGAGGGACATGGCTGGGTGGCATCCCTGGTGCTCTGGCGGAGATATATTGATGACATAATTGTCATTTGGAATGGAGACAAGATCTCCTTTGACAATTTTGCCGTTTATTTGAATACTAACAATTTGAATCTGAAATTCACTCCGATATGGGAGAAAAAATCGATCAATTTCTTGGATGTGGTTTTATTTAATGAGGAGGATAAAATACACACAAGATGTTTTTTCAAGCCTACAGATGGCAATAGTTATGTACATCAAACTAGTTGCCATCACAAGCCGTGGTTGAAAGGGATAGCCAAAAGCCAATTCACAAGGGTGAAACGTAACTGCTCCAAACCCCAGGAATTCAAGACCCAAGCAGATCATATTAAACATAAATTGATTCAACGGGGTTATAATAAGAACAGTATAGAGAAGGAGATGAGACTTGTGGACATAGGCGAAAGAGCTGATTTACTTTCGGATACCAGGAAATTAAATAATAATACTGTAAATAAGTTTGAGTTTTCTTTTAAAACAGGTCTCTCATACTGACCTATGTCTTTTTACTGACGCTATGTTTTGTTTTTAGTGATGCATACTAATGGTTTTACGTTTTTGAGAATTCCCATAAGTATTGAGATCCATTAACCACGCATGCGCAAACAGACTATATGTATTCACCGAAACCGATACCCCCTAGACGCAAGGACCATGTTGGAACGCACGCAAGCGCTGTGTGAAACGTCGACATCACTTCCGGGTATGCTGGAACGCACGGAAGTGCCGGGTGAAGCGCTTACATCACTTCCGGGCGACGTTGACAGCACCTGAAAGCGGGAAATTCAAGAACGAACAGCTGATACACGGCAGGATTGATCCAGAACACACCCACTACACCACCAATAGGAAGAAGGATTCTCCTATAAAGTGAGACTGTGGGGAGAGGGGAGGTATAGCGGGAATTTGTTTTGTATGAAGATTATTTATATATTTTTTACTAAGAGGTCCCTGATGAAGTTCTAACCGAACGAAACGCGTTGGACCAGTGCCTTATTTTACCAATAAATTTTCTAATCATACTACTTGTTCCTGCTCTTCTGTGGTTTCCGGATCTGTGGACCGATAACATCTAGCAGTCCCAGTGTTGCATATTCCCCCTCTGCTACCAAGGGGTGATGTTCTGAATGCGCAAAACTCCTGACATCTTGTGAGTGTACCTGTTAGCGTGTCTTTATACATGCTCATAACAATCTTCACTATGTACTGTTAATTTCTTTTTTATAGGTATAGACAGCGATTTCCCCTCTACCCTTTGTATACATGTGTTAACCAGGCATCTATGTGGATAAGTTGCCATTGGGAAGCTGTCACTAAGTTAAGTTTGTTTTAACATTTTATTCTATACATACTATTGTAGTGTGTTTGTTGTTTTCTACAATGTACAGATAACATTATTACTATAGCAATATTTGCCATTATGCCATTTAAATAGCTACTGAAAATCCCACGGGTGCAGTCAGTCATACACAATGGCCAAATCACAAACACACAGAAACAGAGCATAATACAAAAAAAAAATACAACTTTTATTTACTTTTAACATTAGTGGGACTTACACAGGACATGATTCTCCAATGAGAACTTCAAAAGGCACGTTTTGGGTGATAAAGAAATGAATATTCTGATAAACTTGCATGCATGCCATTTCCTCAGATTATAAACAATTCTGGGATTAATAAAATGAATGAATCTGTGCGAGCAGTATTGGAACTTTTAGAAGTACATGACATGTAAACAAAACTTAAATGATCAAATCTTATTAAATCATCCCCACTTTTAAGAATGAGTGCAGGACTTACAAAAATCAACTTGACTGCACATGTGGATGGACAACTGGAATGTCAATTATGTATTATTTTTATATTATATGAATGCAAGTGACATGTGTTTTAAACGGGCCAGGCCAAAACAAATGTAAGAATTTAGTGTTCTGGAGAGAATCTAAAGCATACTATTCCCACCAGTTTTAAAAAGATAACCTTAGAGCAGTGATGGATGATGTTGCCTTACCCACACCCAGATTTTTTTGGACCACGTTTTCCAGGATTCAGGGGGAATATGAAGTTACCATTTAGAGGCCCCCATCACCTTGTCAACATAATCAGACATGATATTTGGGCAATATTTCTCACTCATGTAACAATGACAGAGATAATGGAGATTATGACTATGATACAACTCTGGACGACCAGATAAAGGCTTTGCATTGCCAAGGACAGATTTGATATTAAAGATCTAAACATTTCTAGTGCAAATAATGCATCATACAAGATGTCTTAAAATTGAGTGGCTTTAGTTCTTCAATATCCTCTTCTTTGTCTTTTCCCTAACGTTTTCTACAAATTGACATGAATCAGAAACCCCCTTCCCCTTACCGTAACTGCAGATATAAACCTGAGAAAAGTAGGATATATTTAATAAAAAAATTGCTGGTGAAAGCAACAATGTAAAGCCTTTAAAGCTGCAGCTACCAACATGGAGTAGAAATTAATTCCACGGCACCTTTGTCCAAAGGAGTAACTGTCTGTGTATGTATATATACACATACAGTAAATAAGGAGACCAGTGGAGATACAGTATACACACACATAATGAGTGCCAAGGAGATCAACTGATCCTGTTAGCCGGTATAGTACAATTCTGCTGATCTTTCATCGAATATCCAATAAGTGCTTAGTCGTCACATCAGCTGTTTATTTTGTTGGACATTAAATCATATCGAACTGTAAAGAGAAGGAATTTTTTTTTAAAATAACGTTTTTCAAAACAAACAATTGTGACTGTGAATGCAACAAGAATTTAACTAAATGCACCCTTACCAAATCATCCACATCCTCTTCCTCGTCTGCTACGCTTGTAGGTTCTGTTTTCATTTCTTCTTGAGTCAAGAACTGAAATGGGGGTGGGGGGAAAACAGCTTTTAGACAAACAAGTCATGGACTCAGATCGGGTAGAACTGTGCAGGATAAAGCAAGAATGTGCATAATAGATTGATTGCAGGGAAATAATGAAATATACACGTGATAGTGTTTATTGGGTGTACTTTGTGATTCCTTTTTCAAATTATAAAGAATCTGTCCTCCTTTCAGTTTCACCAGTCGTTTAGCTTAACTTCAGACGTGTGAAACATTCTGTAAGTGGCGTAGTGCTCAGGATAAGCGAGGACAAGAGTGGCCTTAAATGTCTGTACAACGATGAGTTCTAAATAGAATTATAAAAATGTAATTGAAAGAGAAAACAGACAAACATTTATTATTTTACAAACTAAGGCAAAATGCAATATTTTCTTATTTTTCCCTTTTAAAAATAACTATATACTTTTTGTGTTCTATCAATGAGATACGGTGTGGACAGCCTACGGAGACAGGCTTCCTATCTCTCTACACCAGATGTCAAGAGCTGGATAGAGAACACAAGACATTCTCCTGGAAAAAGACATTGACGCCACAGGGGAAGCGTGAGAACTCTGCAGCTTATGAACCTCAAATTAACATTGTTATAATTGATAAGAACAATTCCCCAAGTACCACCCACACATCCAATCACTCATTAGCGTGTCTACACATGCTTTCATTGAAATGTCCCCGGCTGCAGGGCATACCAGCTTTGCTTCTTCAGGAGTCACAGAGCTACCCTTCGATTCTTCACTCGTGATCAGGGAAATGTCATCTGGTGAAAAGACAGAAATGAGAAGCATGACAAACATAAGATACCCTGAGAGGCTTCGCGAGGGATGTGGACGTGCAGACAAAACATCAGTTTCCATCGACTTCACTGAGCTCTTGACAGGCAAGCAATGCGCAGTAAGACTATAGGACTGAACAGGTAAAGGGGCTGAAATATCTACCAACAGTTACAATGGTTTATCTACAGACACTAACATTACAATGCTAGCCTAAACATTTAAATGGACTGGTACCCAGGTTGTGCAGTTTACAATAGAGCACTGTGTAAGGATGGCAAGATTTAAAACTGTACTTTTTTAGTGTGTGTGACATTCCTTTAATTTTTTATTTATATATATATATATATATATATATATATATATATATATATATATATATATATATATATATATATATATAGTGTGGTCTTCACAGCAGAATCACTACTAAAAAAATGCAAGTTCTCCTTATAGCCCGAGCGTGGAAATCCACACTGCCACCAGATTATACAGCCCTTATCTCACAAATCTCAAAGAATTGGGAGTATGCAGCTATGGCCAATACATGTATTAGGGCAAACCCACTCACAGAGAGAGCTAAATCAATACGGGATGAATATGTAACACTAACAACCAAGACAGGCAACCAAGTAATGTCGGAAGAACCCCCCCCCCCCCCAAAAAAAAAACACATATATATCCACTGCGACGTATCGGAGGCACACTCCCCTCCCCGACAGGCAGAGAGAGTGTTACACATAGAGTACATGCTTACATACCCGTGAAGGTCGGAGCAACCTCAGGCTCTTCCACACGCACTATACCATGTCCTAGGTCAGGAGCCATGCCCTTCTAAAAAGAAAGTTGCTATGTATATCATTCCCCCCCCCCCCCCCACCCCGATAACCATCCCTATTCTTTTTTCTGTATCCCCCTCAATGAAAATACTGAATAAAAATGGGCATGTTTGTAATGTGTGTTAATATAAATTTTTCTTTTAATTGTTGGTTACCTATAACCAATGTTTTTATACTACAGAAACCTGTGAGAGACAAAACAGTCTTCTAGCTCCCCATCTTCCTTTTGCGTTTTATAGCATGAACCAGACCGCATATACTCCCATAATCCCTTTCCTTTTGAACGAGTGTGAACGCAGTTTACAAGCGACAGAAAGTAAAGAGTTGGGCAGATGAGAGACTAGTTTGCCTCTGTAACGTTATTGCAATGTTGGAACAATAAAAAAGCCTTTTACACAGTAAAAGAATAAAACAAAACACACAATATTAACAAACACACACATTCTTTACCAAAGCAGCTATAACAACTAGCAATTCAATGTCACTTCTAAAATAATCCACATATGTATGTACCTTGTACAACGATTTCCCAGAATTCCATCAATTTACTGCCTTCAGTCTTCGATTTCAGGGACTGAAGGAAATCATTAAAGAGTTGAACCTGAGACATCTTCCATGTAGCAAGAAAATAGAAATATATATTAAAAAAACAGCTTGTTAGAGTTTATATTTTAACCTTTAAATTGTCACGTGTAAGCTCTTTGCATTTGAAAAATCTTGAATATATTATGCACTCTTAGTAATACTAAAACGTTATGAAATGACTGTTACTCTGTCACCTGGACATTTAGAGATATAGGTATGTGATGACTGTCTTCCTTTCAGGATATAAAGAACATATAAAGGACTAATCCTTAGCAGCTCTGTCTTACCTGGGCCATTACTGAGCAACACAATGGACGTCAGCGTGCGCGGACAAAAGTGGCATCAAATAAAAGTGGAGAACACTTAGCAGCTAATATTAAAAAACGTCAAGAGCTATTTATTTAAAAAAATAATTACTATGGGAATATTGCACCTACCCGCACGGCTTCAGCTCGGAATGCTTTGATACAGTTCATAGCCTTCAGATAGTACTGCGTCTGTTTGGTTTCCAAGCATTCGTTGATACGATTAATCAGCTGATTGCTCACTAGAAAAAGAATAATAATAAATGTAAAAAAAGATGCAGAATAAGCACAAAACACAAGTAGTAATCCAAATGTTCTACTAAAGACAAGATCTGTGAATGCAAATGCATAAATAATGAAACTAATGTACACTAAAAACATTCTAATGGGAAAACAAAAAAAACCTATAATTCCTTCTGTAACGGCAATTACAATGCGTGTAAAACTGCAGCAATGGGGAGACTGCCATTATTGCTGGGAACTATTTTTATTTTCTTTTAAATATTGAGCTGCTCTCTCTGACAAATGTCAGCAGGGTACAAAACAAGGTGTGATATATGGAGACAGGTCACTGGATGTCACACAAGGTACATAGCAATTAACAAATTAGACATTTTGATTTCAAACAGTAACAGGTGAGGGGGGGGGGTGCTTTAAAGACATATTCTGTGGCAAAGTAGTAAAAGTGAGGTTATTGCAAAGGTAACAAATAAGATGCTCCTGGCTCATTTTCAAACTTTCAGACCGAAGGACATTATTGCTCTTAAAACATCACCTCATTGTTCTGTGAAATAAGTGATACAAAGTAAAGAGAGAGGCATTTAAACAAGCAAGCCGTGGCTGGAAGCAATACAGTAATAAAGATCAGTGAGTGTCAAATAATACAACACATTAAGTAATCTCTTTTTACTTTATTATCTTGGATGCAAGTTTGTCTAATAGATTTAATGGTCCTTAACATGCTTAGCGTAGTTGTCTTACTGTATATAAATATTTTTTACAGCCATCACTAATGAATGCGGTTTCCATTTTTAACACTTGGCTTCCCAAGTCAGAGTTTAACTTAATACTTTTAACTTTTTTGACTACTAAATGATGCAATCTCAAATGAACAAGTCATAAAGACATCATTTTACTGTCCCCTTTTTGCTCCTTTACTGCCTTACAAACCTTTGCGCCACTGGAGTGTTAAATTAAAACCCCAGGCACTCAGATTGCATAGAAGCAATGACTGTGTGCATAGAGCGCTGGTTCTTGTCAGGAAGCCATTGTTTTTTTTAATGTTACCACCTTATCGAGAGAATCGTAAAAAGATTGACAATTCAATCGATTCAAAGTGACATGCAAAAGGTCTCTTGTGATTGGTTGGAGACCAGGTACAGGTACATAATAAAAAATAAAATTAAAAAATAACAGCCTGAATAAGAGAACTCCACGTAAAACAATCAAAGCAGCTCTGTCAAAAAATGAGTTTATTCAATTTGCTTCTGTATAGCCCCGTTTGTTTGTTTTTCTGAATGCTGGTTTTCGTAATATACATAAAGGAAAGTATGGGCTATTGGAGCTTTCAGAGAGTAAAATAAAGGTTCTAATTTGTAAACTGCTGTACATAAAGAATGGGAGAGAGAAATATTTTGGATTAGTCGCAATTGTTATTTCGGGGCCATATATTGTCTTCTCTCCACCCCCTTTGTAAAGTAAAAAATTAAAGTTAACTAATGTTTACTCACCTTGGTTCCTCCGCTACAGCCTCCAGCTCCACATCCTGTGATGTCAGCTTCCAAGCTGACATCACCCCCGAACACCTCCAATCCTTTGCTTCTAAACAAGCACGAATGCAAAACGAGATTGAAACTAGGCACGCAAGGCCAAATGCTGCACTCCTTCAATCAAATGCTGTTATCAGCATCATTTGATTCCAAGACCGAGTTTGAATTGGTTCTGGAGGAGGAAGCCCCTCTAGTTGCTGTCAATAAGGATACCACTAGAGGCCACAGGGTTAAAACGACAGGACCACTGCACCCAGACTAGTTAATTGAGAAGAAGTGGACCAGGTGACTTTAGTGGTCCTGTAAGGGAGGAGGAGAAAAAGAAAACATCTAGCAAGAATGCTTTGAGGTGCACAATAAAAAAAGAAAATCAGAAACCCCAATCGCCTTGTTCATTACTTTTGATTTTTGATGCTTCTGCCACATTTTGTTTTCAATACTTAAGATCATGTCTTCTAACTGCACAGACACATTGTCATTGTATGGACCGCAATACAAAGCAAATCCAATAAACAATTAACTGGAGCAAGAAAAATGACATTAAGGCCAACATTTTCTTTCGGCGTGATTTCCTTTTATGAAAGCCTAGATCCTCATAGTAAGGATACAGCTATTGATCCGTGTAATCATGCCATAGTATTGTGCGGTTAAGACTCAGCAGGGATGCCTCAAAGAACACTTAGCTTGCCAAATGCAACTGCCGTAGCCCTTGTGCATCACGGTTCTCTTTTTGATGGCACACAGCAGACACCTGCAAAGCAGTATTTTGGCAGTGGCTTCTACCATCATACGCTTGCTTTAAGCATAAGGTAATAATAAAATAACTGACTTCTCCCAATAAGGCTTCCTGCACCTTACTAGATGTAACTCAGTACTCAGTCCTGGGCAGAACAGACGCCCCAACACAATGCACTCAAATATTTAAACGTATTATTCTTTTTCATGCACAGTTTAACCCTTGATGGATTCATTTGGGTTATTTCACCACTGACCTACATAAGTGAAGTTCTGAGAGAATCCTATTGTGACCAGCAAATTGCTAATATTTCTAAATTAAAGTACTATGCAATGTGGTTTAAAATGGTTTAAAATGGTACATCCCATGAGTGAAATATAATAAAATAGTATTAAAGCACAGCTTTAACAAAATTAAAAAAAGAAAATTACCTTAAATATTAGTTTTTCTCTATTATTTCAAATGTTATTTTCTGACTTTCTACTTCAGGGAAACAAATGTAGTCATCGTCTCTGAATGTTCTGAATACTGGCCATGATTTCCTAGTCTCAAGCATCACAGGTCATGCACAAGAATATCAATCGATATTTAGATTTGCGTTGAATGCCAAGCTGTGCCAGGACTTACTTGCATTCCATTTATTTAGGAAACTAAAAGCAGAACATTAGATATGTTTTAGTTATCCACTGGAATGTACCATTACTTGAGAAATGCCATTTCCTCTATGGCTGTTGCTGCCCTGAGGGACACACTGCTCCAAAACGGTAGCAGATTTTTTCCAGGGCATATACCAAGAAATCAAGAAAATCCCAGAGTGCTTTGCCAGGGCCTGTACAAGTTATGGTGCAGCTGATTGTCTTAAAGAAGCACTTTAGGATCAGGAACACAAACATGTAGTGTGAAACAACATACATAGTGTGAAAACCAGCATCTAGCCCCCCCTGGCTGTATCTTGCCTCCCTAAATATAGTAAAATCTTACTTGTATTCAAGTTTGCAGCTTTTGTCTGCCTTTGACATGCCTGCTGTCTGCTGACATCCTCAGAAGTGGTAGCCTGATCCAATCACAGTGCTTCCCTATAATATTGGCTGAGAGTGACAAGGAGGCAGATCAGGGGCAGAGCCAGCATGATTCAAACACAGCCCTGGCCAATCAGCATTTCCTCATAGAGATGAATTGAATCAATGCATCTCTATGAGGAACGTTCAGTGTCTGCATGCAGAGGGTGGATACACTGTGCAGCACTGCCCCAGGAAGCACCTCTAGCAGCCATCTGACTAGTGACCACTGGAGGTATCCATAGGCTATAATGTAAACGCTGCATTTTTTTCTGAAAAGATAGTGTTTACTGCAAAAAAGCCTGAAGGTAGTGATTTTACTCACCAAATAAATGCCACAAGCTGTAGTTGTTTTTATGACTATAGTGTCCCTTTAATAATTATACAGGATCTCATCAGTCAAGTAAGACAGCAAGGAGAACTGAACCATGCTTTATGGGAGGTACTTGCTTTGATATCTCCAGGTTTAAATGGAGAGAGAGAGAGATAGAGAAAGAGAGAGAATAACTTACCATCCTTGAAATTTGTGGTTTTCTGTCTCACCAACAAACGGAAATCTTTATCTGGACTGACACTGCCCACCTGAAAAAAACACAACAGAACTCTCAACTCTCATATTCACAATCTCCATTATTAAATAAACATGTTTAAACTTAAACACAAAAACACTGGAAGAGCAATCAGGATGCTCCTTGTTAAAACCTCTGAAATGTTCTTGTTAGTAATGCAAACAGTGTAAAAAGCGATTGCGACTGTCTAATGTTAATAAGATAATCAGTTTGCTCAAGTCTTTTAACTCTTTGCGGAGATGTGCCTAATGCATTGGTTTGCAATGTGTTTGGCACATCTGTGGCATTTAAAGCGTTAAAGCCCACAGTAAAAATCCTTTTTTAATAAACAGATTCCTACAACCTAGAGGGTGCTAAGGGAGGCACTGAACCGCACAGTTGGATTGCGGGCTGTCATTTGGACATTATTAGCTTTTCACGATTGGAACTAATGACATTCTGCACTTGACTAGCATCAACAATCAATAAAGAACTATCTTACAATAAAGGAAATATTCATTTCCATATCATTTCCGCCCCCATACAAATAATCCTCTGTCTTATCGTATTTCTATCCAGAAGTAACATTTCTGTTTATTTTTGTTCACATTAGTACCACAAGCACATTGCACAATGATTCGGTCATGCCGAGCACACTGTGAGACAGGAGAGACGTGTGTTTTAAAAATAGCGACTCATAAAGTGCCTTTAGCACGTACTGTGAGCAGACATAGTGCAGATAGAATGCAATAGAAACAGAACAGTGAACTTAGATTCATTGAAAATGAAAACTGGATTTGCTAAATCTGGGCCAAAAAAATTGCCAAATTGAGAATATAAATGAGTTGGATAATTTTTAATTGTAGCAAATTTGGTTTTCAATTCCCCACAATACACTGTTCAGAAATTAAAGGATTTATAAAAAAATAAAATGACAGGAGAACACACACAGTCCCCCCCCCCCTCCCCACCCCGGAAAGATTTGTGATGAAGACACGATTTTATAATAAATGCCGTTTCACGAGGATGGTTGAGGATCTGTAATTCAAGGTCCGACAGTTTCAGTGACTCACAGAATGTTAAGGAACCCATGCGTTCCATGCACCCAGAGTCCTGCCTAAAATGGAGCCATTTGCACTCAATCTTCATGACACAGATTTGGCATGAGTGGGAAATGGCACAGACTGCAAGGGCAGAGCAATGAATCACTCCTCTGGCATGGGGCGCAGTGTTTCCTTAGC
The DNA here is from genome assembly GCF_036172605.1 of Pelobates fuscus. Classification (NCBI taxonomy): domain Eukaryota; kingdom Metazoa; phylum Chordata; class Amphibia; order Anura; family Pelobatidae; genus Pelobates; species Pelobates fuscus. Next base: position 11,805,328 of record NC_086324.1, on the reverse strand, counting down.
AATGTATCAGCAAAAGGCAGGTGGACGCTCATTGCTTACTTTACCAACACTGGATAAAAACATCTGCCCAGAAGAGGTGAACTACAATTCTACCAAGTCCGATTTATAAAAGTCTTACATACAGGTACTATGAGCCTGGTTGTAATAACTTAACACACAGTAAAAAATGAAACCCAAATCAGATATTGTCTACATGCCATTACAGAACAGAAATACTATGCAATGAACTGAATAACTTCCCTGCATAGATTATTCACCCTGTCCCTGTATATTTACTTGAGCTATCCTGAGTATTGAAACAGCCCTGACTCTGCGTCATCAACTTGTTACCATGTGGTTACCATGCTTAGAGTAACCCTTTAATCAAGCCTAAATCACTTTCTATCTGCAATTAGAAAAATAAAATCCGATAATCAACACAATAAAACAGCAAACAAAATGCTACTTTAACATTTTATTTTATACATATTTCCATATTGCTGTCATCTAACCAAGGATAAGTATATTTCGCAGTGATTAGCATTTGAACATGTAAGATTTTTATTGTGGAGGCGGCCATCTTGGAACTGCATTACAACTTTTAAACCCTCAGTGACAGATACTGATTTAAAAAAAAGGTTTCTGACAGCCAGTTAGATCCTAGAGAGATGTTGAATATGCAAGGTACAACATGATTTTATTTAAAAAATGATCAATAAAAATGATCCGTAAGGGATTTTTCATTTATAAAATGCTACATAGTGGAAGAAAGAGAAGTCTAATTACAGAAGCACTTTACACCGCCTGGCATTAGAAGCAGAAGTCCTTTCGTGCCCCAGTACTTACAATCTAAGGGACTCTGACGGCTATTGATTAAAAGCAATTCAAGGGCAACATTCTAATAGTCTAGCAATCAGCGGGATAATTCCACTGGTTGCCATGGAGACTGCTCCATATTTAGAACTTTAGCTCCTGAATTTATACATAACCTCCTGAAGGTCTAGGAAATCTGCAAAAAGTATTATTTTAAGTCCATCTCCCATTAAATATTTAAATAAAGCAGGATGAAGCCATCCATCTTTACGCAAACACGCATGCAAGAAACTCAAAGGAAAATACTGCGTTCATTAACACCTTCAGGAAAGATGACAAGCCAGGACCGTCATGATGTAATGGGATTTCCCTAATCACTTGTCCTGAAGGAGTGAAAGGGAATGCATTCTGAGAGGTAATGAACGCAGTCATGTGTTATTGCTATCTGGAGTGTAAAATCCTGCAGGGTTTTTTGTATAACATTTCCATGGAGGTTAGGGGACTTGTCTTCCAATCTCCTGAAGGATTTGTCAAACCCGTTTTTTGTTACACTATCAGCTTATTGCAGAGAGATAACTGCTTTCCATTGTAGCATTGTCATTGTAAAACGGTATTCTAACAATTTTCATATTTTTGGATGAGCTATTTAAATGATTTTATGTTTTTGGATGAATTATTTAATATTTTGAAAAAAAATTTAATATATTCATAAATGTTTAATATATTGAGAAATTGCTTAACATCTGATATATAAAGATGCATATATGAGATGTATTCTAATATATCCCCCAAAATTTGAAAAGTCTATCCGATAACATTAAATCATTTGAAAAGCTTATCCAGGAACATTACATTGAAGTTTATGTCATTTAGACAGCCTCGTACCAATGGGAATCAGAAAGTTCCACCGCAGGTTTGATCTTAGAATATTCCTTTTAGAACATAAACAGCAAAGCCTCCTGTGGTATCCAGCGGTTGACGTGTGTTAAAGGTAACCACATCCACTTCAAAATGTCATGTCACCTGGAAAGGTCAAAGCTGACATGCAAGTCTCAGAGGTGATTTCCCAGACTGATTTTCAATCAGCTGTGACTGAGCTGTGTACAAACCTGGTTTCAGGATCAGAGCGATGCAGACTGTGAGCTAACACTACGCACACCGTTAAATCGGTAAAGCCTAACCCTGCCTCCTCTTTTTACACGTCTGTAACATTCTGAAAAACGGATGTGGGACTCCATGGAGGTGAAACATTACATGTAATCACCTAAAAACTATCACACTACCTGTAGATTTTTTGCATTAATGCAATTTTGTCTTTTCTCCTTTTTTGTGACAGGTTCAGTTTAAAAGTATGAAGTTTCAGTCTAAGTGAGTACAGCTGGGCGCTATAAATCAGAATACTCGTTAGGGTGGGTCCTATGTTGGATTCCCAAAAAGGATTCCTTACAGCATTCTGAGGGTCAATGGTGGACATGACAGCCTCCAGGGATACATTATATTATCATTATTTTAGAAATGACTCTACCATGTGAAGGAAACTAAACAAAGTTTAGCAAGAGCAGAGTTTTACCCTGTTTGGATTATTGCTGCAATACGTGGTATGTTGCCATGATTGTTAATTATTTCTGAGCTTGTAAACCCCGCACCAATAGAACAGCTACATGTGATGACGTTACTGCTGCTACATTACAAAGATGGCGGTTGAACTACAATTGCCAGAAACTATTGCTTTGCACATAAAGCACTGTATTTGGTATAGAAAGTTACAATTATTTTGTAATGACAGATTCACTTTAACTGAACCTCCCAAAAGGCAATGAATCAGTAGAAATGTTAGAGATAAACTTCCTTCCTCTATTAATGGAGCTTTGTAGATGTTACAGTACTGAAACACTCAGCTCTAGTCCGATCGGCGTCCCTCCCGCTGTGTGAATAGATTGGACCTATTTGGGGACACTTCCCCAAGCCAAGCAGTTCTCCCTCATTGTCAGCACATTGATGTCTGACCCTAGACAGCAGTTGCTCTGTTCCTAGTCTCCTTAATCCATTGTAAGAAGTACTGGCTACAGAGTAACAATAACAACCAAATCATTGCGGCTGATGTGCCAGAGAGCAGAAGTTCCGCTTGTTGGAGGGTTCCCCTACACTCCTCACTCCCTCAATTGTTAGCATAGAGGTACACGCCGAGGAACTGTTTGACAGGTGAGGGAGGAGACCATATTATTACATACATATTTCTTCCAATCTTTACAAACGACTAGCAATTCTGCTTGCGCAATATATAAATTAATTTAAGTTACTTTACAGATGTATAACGTTGTATCAGGACAGGGACACTAAAACATAGCAAGATTGGCTTCTTCGGGGCAGAAGCTGCAAAAATAATGCAACAAATCTGGGAACTTCAAATACGATTTTATTATTAATTTATCTGACATTATTTAATATATTGTTTTCTTTGTTCTTAACACTCTCTTTTATAATACATCAATAAAAAAGAGGGGGCCACTTCTTGCCTGGAGTGTCCTTTGAAACCAGTCATTATTATTACTATATACACAGTGCCATCAGATTCCATAGCGCTGTATCAGCCATTGTGCCTGAATTTAGCCACATGAACGTACACGTATAAGCTGATGGCCCAGAGGCATCGCGGAGCATTCGTACGTCTCACACTAGTTATATATACATAACATTATTATACGGCCTGGGAGTAAACGCTGCTATCCGTAATTAGAGCTGCCAGACTGATCGGGTGTGAAGGATTTAGCTCATTGTAGCAGAACTCAATCCGTGGTTCTTGGCAGTGCCAGTGTACTGCAATCACAGTCCTCAGCCGGCAGAAGGCTGGCGACAGCCTTAACATTAACCGTCTGAGTTCAAAGCCATCCACCTAACTCTGGCGCCCCCCTGAGGCTGCAAGCTGGAGGCAGCGTATAAGATTTAGATGCAAATTTTTAACACGGTTTAAATTAAAACAGAAGTTCAAAAACACTGCCTCAGCCTGTGTTTAGGTAAATTTATCAGGAGTCTTAAGAAATTTAAAGGGTGGTAAAGCAATAATAATACATAAAGAAAAAAAAGATTTTCTTAATTGTTCAGAGATATTTGAGTACAGAAAAGAGGATTTTTTTTTTTTTATTTCAATGAATGAAATTGCTGAACATTGAGAAACCTAGCTGCAGGGACAGATGCAGAGTCACATAAAGTATTAATCCCGAGACTGCACAGTCACATTACAATGAGTGGATGATGTATTGGTAGTGCTTTACAGCTGACGCAGAACTCATTCTGTAAGATCGAAAAGTACAACATTCTATGAGGCAACAATTGTTTTGTTTTTTTGGCTCAATGATCAAATTTTGCCACGCTTCTTGGTTATTAATAGTGAGTGCATTTCCAATTTACCTAATTTATTGGCTTCTCCTCCTAGTGGCAATCTCAAAGCGTTAGCGGCCTTCCTGATCTCATTTTTCTGAGCCTTTTATTTTGGTGTGTACTTTTTAGCTAAACAGAGACTTGTACTGAACCAACAATAAAATGTTCATAATATAATACCACATCGCGGCTGCTTGAACACGCGTATGCGCTAACCCCAGGGGCATTTTGCAACCTCCAACCTTCCGTCACGTCTCTCAAGCAACAACAGACACCTGGGTGATGTGCGCCATAGTTCCATGACGAAAGGGCAGACCTAGGATGTGCGGCTGGAATGAAATTAGGAAAAGGAAAGATTATCGCCCATGGCAACCCTGCATGACAGCCAACCCCATACACCAATAGGGTGCTATGGGAGCATGTGTGAGTAGGTGTGTGTTACACCTGGCACCCTATTTAAACCTTGAACAGCTAAGCGGTCATTGCTGAGTTGTTCTGTGCTCTATCCCTATTATACTTGTGATTCCACTGTAGAGAGCTACGGAACCCATTGTACAGCACTACGGAATCTGTTGTACAGCACTATGGAATTTGCTGGCACTATATAAATAAAAATAATAATTCCTGATTTCATAAGTTTTCCTGACCTCTGGCCTATCTTACCTTTGCTGAACTTTTGCGGCCTGTATATGGACTACTGGAGTGTCTAATCTCGCTCTTGCCGTTGCCAGATTGTTTGCCCCGGACTTTGGTTTATTTTTTTGCTAGTACAAGTCTAAATCTGCCCTTTTGAGTTTTATGCCACTACACCTGACAAACATAAAAGTCAAGTTGAAAATATAGACGACTAGGAGATTACTTTCTTTCATTTTATTTAAAGGGGCCCTCAAAACACTAAAACTACTGCATTTTAACATAGTGGTTTTGGTGCACAGACCCTGTCACAGCACTCTAAACAATTAGAATAATGCCATGCGTGAGAAATGGCAATATTTACATTTGCTGGTCAGTGTGCCTCTAGAGGCTGCCAATCAGATGCACTTAATCATGAAGACATTAAATAATTTGTAGCCTTCACAACAAACATCATCATGGCAGCATGACTACTAAATGAGATATATCCAATTGGATGAGCGCGGTGATTGCTGTGCATGCCCAATAGGCACCCAATGATTCTCTATGATCTCACAGCAGAAGAAGCGACTGCAGTTTAGAGATCAGGATGGCAACGGACAAAGATTTTTTAATGGTTTTCTTGTCGTCTAGCAGAGTGTCCGAATAGTCTAAAAAAACAGAATAACATTTATACTAGAGCTCTCTGTTAAGAAATCTGATATGAACCAACAGAGTGCTATAAAAACTCTTACAGATGTGATGTTCCCATCGGCCATTTGCATGAGATTGAAATCGTCATCTTCAGTTTTAGCTTTCTTAGCGTCAGGTTCTTCATTTCTTTGGGAGATGGAGAAAGAATGTAAAAAATGAATGTATGGTAATATTGTAACACATGTACTATAATTACATAGGCTGAAAAGACATGTGTCCATCAAGTTCAGCCTTTCTCACATCTGTTTTTGTTGTTGATCCAAAAGAAGGCAAAAAAAAAAAAAAACAGTTTGAAGCACTTCCAATTTTGCAACAAACAAGGAAAAAATGCCTTCTTGACCCAAAAGTGATTTAACTTAAAGGGACACTATAGTCACCAGAACAACTGCAGCTTATTGAATTTGTTCTGGTGAGTAGAATCATTCCCTTCAGGCTTTTTGCTGTAAACACTGTCTTTTCAGAGAAAATGCAGTGTTTACATTACAGCCTAGTGATAACTTCACTGGCCATTCCTCAGATGGCTGGTAAAGATCCTTCCTGGGTCATGGCTGCCTAAAATGCATCCAAACATTCAGTGTCTCCTCCCTCTGCATGCAGACACTGAACTTTCCTCATAGAGATTCATTGATTCAATTAATCTCTATGAGGAGATGCTGATTGGCCAGGGCTGTGTTTGAATTGTGCTGGCTCTGCCCCTGATCTGCCTCTTTGTCAGTCTCAGCCAATCCTATGGGGAAGCATTATGATTGGATCAGGCTACCACTTCTGATGATGTCAGCAGACAGGTTTTGAATATTGACTATTCTGAGTCAAACAGCATGCAATACTACAGCTTCAGGCTTGAATAAAAGTAAGATTTTGCTATTTTTAGGGAGGCATGAGGGGCCCAGGGGAGCTAGAAGGTTGTTTTAACACTATAGGGTCAGGAATACATGTTTGTGTTCCTGATCCTATAGTGATCATTTAACTAAAAGGCAGAGAATAGATCAGTGAGACTGCAGGGTCATGATATATACACCAAAACAGATATACAATGGCAGTGCTGCCACACAGAGGATTTACTATGGCAGTGCTGACACACTGAGGATTTACTATGGGAGGGCTGCCACGTGGAGGATTTACAATGGCAGGGTTGTCACGTGGAGGATTTACGATGGCAGGGTTGCCACGTGGAGGATTTACGATGGCAGGGTTGCCACGTGGAGGATTTACGATGGCAGGGTTGCCACGTGGAGGATTTACGATAGCAGGGTTGCCACGTGGAGGATTTACGATGGCAGGGTTGCCACGTGGAGGATTTACGATGGCAGGGTTGCCACGTGGAGGATTTATTATTGCAGGGCTGCCGAGTGGAGGATCTACTATGGGAGGGCTGCCGAGTGGAGTATTTAAAATGGCAGGGTTGTCACGTGGAGGATTTACTATTGCAGGGTTGCCATGTGAAGGATTTATTATTGCAGGGCTGCCACGTGGAGGATTTACTATGGGAGGGCTGCCGGGTGGAAGATTTACTATGGCAGGGCTGCCGAGTGGAGGATTTACTATAACCGGCTGCCACTCATCAATTTCAGCTTTACAGAAATATACTTCAGGAAATGAAGTAATATTTTACATATACATTCCACTACCATGTTTACATGGTCTCCCACATAGAGACAAGTGGCAGAGTGGTGGTCAAGGCAGCAATGCTGTGATACAAGAAAGATTAACAGAAAGTGCATTATCAAATGCCAACACATCTGCAGCAATTATCCCAGTCTGCCCCAGCCAATGACTAAATCATTCTCTCTCAATGGATGTAATGAGTGCACTAATGTTTAACTGATTAAAGACTCAGTAATTATAGAAATGTTCCTATGAAGTGTAAAGACGGCTTGCTTCAGCCGCCAGTAGATTGTTAAGTCAGAGTTGAGGAAGATGGTGTATTGTAACTGAGGAAGAACAATCAATAGCAGTCTTAGCAGTGAGCAATCAGCTAATCACAGCGCTGGTCAGGAAACCAGGCTGTAATCAAACAAGGGGACCAGCAAGTGGCCTGAAGGAAATTCAAGTTTGCGCTTAATGGTAAATTCCCACAAAACACTAAAATAACAGAGGCCATGAATCAGGATGATAGAATTATCACCCCAAGCATATTAACAAACATGTCACAGTGGAAATAAAAAAACTATTACATCAAACTCAAGTGTTCGGACAATATCAGCGCATATATATATATACACACTTTTAAAAAAATAAAAAAACAGATTATGGCCATGATCTAATATTTTGGGTAAGCTTTTCATATGAATTAATATTTTGGGATAAACGTTTAAAACTATGTTTTAAAAATATTTAAAATATGAAAAATATATAATATCTATACACATCTTTTTTTTTCCTTTCAGAATTTTAAATAATGTGAAACGCTTATCCAAAATTATTAAATCAAGGCCCATATTAGAAAAATATAGAATTTCTAATTTGTCACAAAAGTAATTGCACACACTAGGTACCCCCGAGTCTATTCCACTAATTCACCATCCACTCCTGACTGTTAATATTTTACAGAGAGACAAAACCAATCTACGGTAATACTTTCTTACTATCACTATACTAGAATTACTGTAATCTCACCAACTTCTGCTGAGACACATTATCTTACCTATAGCTCAGACAGAATGAACAATCCAATTGCAGACACAATGTAGCTGATAGTTGGTAAAACTTACTTTTCTTCGAATATATCCTGTCCGGTCTTCTGCTCCTTCTTCTTTGTCGCTTCCTTTAGAGGAAAGCAGGACTTCAGTTTTTGAAGAGGAGTCTGACACCTGGCTTTAACCTCTGATGGCATCTCCAGCATGTTCAAAAGATGCTGTTCTACGGGTGGCAAGGGTTCATCGGGGTTAAAGGCTTTGAACTGTAAACACTGAAAAGAGAGAAACAAGAATTAAACCTCCAGTGAGCAGCACTGTCCAAGAAGCAAGTTCAACAAAAAAACTAATTAAAAGGACACTGTAGGCACCTAGACAAATTCTGCTCATTGAAGTGGTCTGGGTGCTGTGTCCCTTTTCCACGTAGTGCTGCAATGTATAACATTGCAGTTCCAGAGAACTGCAATGTTTACATTACAGCTCTAAGTCTGCCCTCAGTGGCTGTCTACCAGACAGCCACTGGGGAACTTCCGGAATCTAAACGGTCTGTTGGTCTGTTATCTGACATTGGACGTCCTCACGCTCTGCATGAGGACCTCCAGCGTCAGATTTTCCGTATAGGAAAGCATTGAATAATGCTTTCCTATATAGAAAGGTCTAATGCGTGCACGCGGCCATTGCCGCACATGCGATTAGGTCTAACCCGCCGGCTGACGTCGGCGGAGCCTGACAGCGCTGGATTCAGGTGAGTGGCTAAATGGGGTTTTAACCCCTTCAGCCCAGCAAGCAGGGAGGACCTATTAACCCTATAGTGCCAGGAAAACGGTTTTGTTTGTTTTCCTGGAACTATAAGATCCCTTTAAAGTGACATTAAAAGGACACTCCAGTGCCAGGAAAACAATCCTGCTTTCCTATGGGGATTTCAGCAGCGCTGGAGGTCCTCACACAGCGTGAGGATGTCTAGTAACGCTATAGCACAGAATCTATGCTATAAACCAGGAAGTGCCCTCTAGTGGCTGTCTACTAGACAGCCACTAGAGGAGGAGTTAACCCTGCAATGTAAATAATGCAGTTTATGAAAACTGCAAAATTTACACTTGCAGGGGGGCGGGGCCGGGCCGCCGAGCCGAGCGGTCGCAGGGAAGAACAGCTCCTGCAGAATAAGCTCCATGTACGCTATAACCCGCGATTTACAAGGCACCCAGCGACCAACAACCCTGACCCGCAACGTATGCGGGCTACCGGAGCCGGGGAGAGGCTCGCTCCTGGAGTTCCAGTCCCCCGGAGGCGGGATCCCTGCAGCACCAAGCGGGACCCGACCTGGCGGTGAGTGAGGTGGACGGCCGCCACCTCGCTATCCTGCCCGACGGAGCCGAACATGCGCATGGCACATCGGCTGGCCCGGTCCAGTTCCCCCCTCACCGGACCGGGGGGGTGATCCCGGTCCAAGCCTCACGACTACACCCGGAGGCACTACTCGACCATCAAGAAGGCCTGAGACCCGCAGTCAAGATGGCGGCGGCCACGTGTACGGGGACAGACCGCAGACCCCGAGGCAGACTGCAGGCAGGACCTGGCGTGGAATACAAGGCTGCAAACATGTGGTGACCCATACCATACAGCAATACCTCAATCTGGTAACACACCGAAACACACCACTCTACTCCCGTAGACGGAGCTACCCGTGGGACCACACACCCTTCTTCTGGGCTGGGCGCTCACCAAGAGGACCCCCCCTCTACAGCCTGCCATATTCCCTGGGGACAGACCGCAATCCGGCGGAACCCGGGGCCCACGATCCTGTGGATGGGATCAATGGCGCAAGGGCACGAGCGCCTGCGAAGGCCTCAGGCCTCAGGCTGGTGACCCATGGTGCTGGCACTGCCACAACGCCGGGAATTCCTAAGACCAAGCAGCTGAGCCATTACGGCACACCCGGCGGGAGATGTGAACGAGCAATGAAAATATAACCAGACACACCGACCACCACCAATGGACTTCCCAAAAGCTTACCCATGTCTTGGGCCACACAACCTTGATACCGCCTACGGATACAAGTCTGTGGGCTGCTTTGGACTGCCTGACTGCCTGGCCACACTCGATTCGTGGTTCAGCGAGCAGAGCCTATACACACCGGAGCACAGCAGGCATATCCCACTGGACAACATGTAGTAATAGTCGGGACATTGTTAATCCAAGCAGTTACCATGCACACTGTCTTTTACCTCGGCGACTTAACGTATGTCTCCTCCCACACTCAAGCTAGATACTTCTGTAGGTATCCGTTAAGATATATGTTGAATTTTTATGTGTTCGGTGATGGGTGTTTGGCTCCCCTCGGAAGTTTGCCTCTGAACCCTGCACGTGTCGCTACTATATATTTACCGCACCGCACTAACCTGTGTAGGTGCCTAGCTATGTAAGCCTGTTTATCTCATGTTAATACCAGACCGACGAATAGATCTAGCTTGTTTGCAGCTTAATGATACACTTGAAGTCGATATTATACTGCATTATATGATCCAGCCTGTTTCTAATACATATTATATAATTGAGATCTAAACTAATGATCACTCATGTGTTGTTTCGCCAGCCTAAGCTTGTTTAGCCTATATAACACTATTGTTGAGACTCTTAATTAACAAGAAAAAAAAAGAGGCCGTTACTCTCGGGAGTACATGCAATCTTTGTATAAACCAATTGTGCATAACTTGTATTTTTCATGCATTAACCCCTTGTTTTACTTTCTGTAACGATCCAACTTTTGCCTCAATAAAAACAAAGATTGACAAAAATTTACACTTGCAGGGTTAAGAGTAGTGGGAGTTTGCACCCAGACCACTCCAGTGGGCAGAAGTGGTCTGGGTGCCTGGAGTGTCCCTTTAAGCCCTTAAGGACACATGTGACAAAGGGGTTAAGCACTATTACAGGTCATTGTGGTGGTTATGGAGCAGGGAATGTTTGCATACGCTGCCCATTAAAGGACACTCCAGACCACTGCAAAGCACTGCTATAATGCTTTATGTGTTCTATTTTTCATAATTTAAAGGGGAAAAAAATACAGATTTCAATAGCGATTGACACTTTTATACAATAACTTTGTTACAACCTCCTGGTTTCCAATCAGACAGCAGTCCTGTTACATCCTGGTAGTTAAGCTTAGGTAATGAATACACTCACATGAAGCACACCGTTTCTTTTAACAGATAAACGTGAAGCTAAATACACAGAGACTGATATCAACTGTTTATCATTTTACTGAATTGTATTAAACATATGTCAGCAAACAAACACAGAGCAACAAATGTTATTCATTTTCCACATGAAACTGCTAAAACTGTGATGCAGCAACACAAGGTAATTAGAGTCTGCAATACACGTGCCCACAATCGCATATTTTACTTGCATCCCATGGCAATGCTGCACCTCCACCAAGAAGACACTCAAGAGTAAGAGACGTTTTGGAAAAGCTCTGTCATCACAGGTTGCCACGGTAACAACTGAACAATTTTTAGAATATCAATAAATTCAAGAGCAGGTTGAAGAAAAGTGTTTATTGTCATAATGTTCGGAACACATATTGATTGATACTTTGATAACAGCAGCCAGGCCGATGATCGATCACACAATGTCTGAAGGTTTTAAATTGGGGTCAGTTCCATTCTTGTAAGTCTGAGCGCTTATCGCTAGATTAGCTGCTGAACAATTTTTGTAAAGACAGCAATGAAATGATTACGTAAATCCATTCACTGCTTTCATGTCTGAAGCTTGGCGCATTTCTGGAAAAGAGATACCTGGACAATATTTATAGCCAAGCAATTAGAAAATATTGCTTGTTGCCAAGGGTGTGCAAACGCTGCCAATAGGCTGTGACACCCACGGAGGAAATGTAGGAAATTAATTAATCATGAAGCTTTGGGTTCATATTTCTGTATTGAGATCAGAAACAAATGTGACAGAAACATAAAAACAGAATTCAGGATTTCCCTGGCAGACCTAGCTTGGAAAAATTAGTGAAGACTAGAAAGCGCGAGGGAAGGAGATAAGGGACAAAGAAGGAAGGGTGGATATTAAAGAATATTAAAGATGGGGAATTAAATGATGCCTAATGCATCGAGAGGTCAGAATTGTATGGAAGGTGTATAAAAGGAAAAATTGGGAGAAGGTTTAAGAAGAAGGAATACGATTGGAAAGGGGAAATAAAATGATGTATTAAATGGGGGCATGACACAAAAAAATTGGGAGGAATTAAGGATTACTTCGAGCACTCTTTAGCTGTAGATGTTATTTTGCAGAGAGTTGGCTCTCACCACAAGTTATTGCCAGCTATAAGACGGGCTCCAGGATCCTTGACGTGTGACCAATGCACACGCAGCCAAGTCTGGCTGGAGTTTGAGCCATGGCAGCACACATACAGCCAGTGGCTGCGGTCGATCTGGGCTGTAAATGGGCTGATAGCGACTGCTATTCAGTTGTTTCCCTTATTGTAGTTGATGAGAAGGAACTGCGGCTGGTGGATAAACTACATATCCCATGAAACTTTGCTCATCAGGAATTTATGGGAGGAGAACCCCCCTACTTCCAATAGTGCAGATTGAGAGGTTCCTAATTGGTGCTTAAGGGCCTTCCATCCTGACATGAGTAAACTCCTTCAGATACTACTTTGTAGTTCAGTGCACTCTTTTTTCAAGAAAACATTCAGAATGAAAATACTCACTTGAAACAAGCGTTGGAACTGGGGGTTAGGAATCTTGCTCGGCTTGAATAAGTCCTCGATACCATCTTCATCTTCATGCACCAAACACATACTGTCAATGAGGTTATCTACAGCAGACAGCTGGGTATCTGAGGGCAGGAAGAGGAGATACCAGCATGAGTTGGGGTACAGAGAGAATGAGGATCAATTTGGGGGAATGTCAACACAATATGCTTTTTGCAGAGCGTGGAAAGAGCAGTTTTCTTTTACACCAAAGTGAATAATAATGTGTAAGATACAGATTAACAGAAATAATGACTTTCTGAACATTCTTAAAACGGGGCTCGGTGAACATAATTGGCATATAAAGTGTGTTTTACTGAGAGACATAAAGGAAAGGAAATCAATTGTAATGAACAATTTACAGGTCAGGGGTTGTAGCTCTACCTGTTGGAGTAAACTTCTTGTTGTTTTTGAGAGAGGCGAATAAGTACTGTCGGAGATCCTCTGCATATGGGAGCTGAACATACACTAAGCACTAAGAAGGGAAGAGAGAATATACCGATTAGGACATGCGTCACTACAAAAAGTAAAATTAGATATTTATTCGCTCGTTTAACTTTATATGCCAGAACGATGGTCATAATGCAACATTAAGGTCTAAGTCTGGAGCAGGATTATATCCTTATCTATAAGCACAAATACTAAGACACCATAATCACTGCAGATAACTATGTAAATAATGAATGAGACGTAGTGGCGGCACTCACAATTTGCCCTTTTTTGAGCAAAGCAGTGGGCACCGTATTTACTGTACATGTTTATAGCTACAATTCTATAGCTTAGACATGACAAGCTGGAAAGTTGACGTGTAGTTATACTATGATTAATGCAATCTGAGCAATTCAGATGATGTATACATGCTCAGTATAATGCACTTCGGTGGTTATTGGTGGTTATTATTGTGTTTTTTTTTTTTTTATTGGTGGTTATTATTTAAACCCCTACTTTTCAGCCGAATGTACATAGGTCAGATATCTTTTGAATTTATAGGCTTTAGCAATTAATAGTGTTTGTTCTCACATTAGTAAAAGGAAAATAAAATAAAAAAACGCAGACTAACTGCAAACTGAATACAAAGAATATATTGTGAAACCGTACCTCGTATTTGTCTTTAACATGAGGAAAAGCCACACCAACTTGGGGATTCGATCTTCGATCGTAAGCGTAACGCACAATGGCCACCATGTCAGTCTCATCCAGGGCGTGAATCAGGGCAGAGAGAGCCACGGTAGCAGCCTGATTAAAAGATTACTATTAGATGTGTATTGGCATTGCAGATTGAAAGTGGACAGCTTGCTATATAGAGATTCGGGAAATAATATGTAAAAATAAAGCATATCTGCTGCAGATATAATGATACAGTGTCCGTGAAAAGGGCTGTTAATAGATTTTAAGATGAACGTGTTGCAGATGCAGCAAATATTAAATGGTTCTATCAAGCACCATCATCAATTCAATGATTTGAAGTGCTCATGGTGCCTGAAGTCGGTGCAAATTTTCATTTGTTGATGCACATACAGAGTTTAACTGCTGGAAGTCTAATTTTACCTCCGGTAGTGCCACTGGGGTGTTATTAGCCAAACAGAGACAATAGCTGGCTAATGTTGATTCTGTGCATATTCCTCTGCATGGAGTTGCATTTATTGGCTGATAGCAATCAGCTAATGCTCTCAGAAAATGAATGGCTATGGGATTGGCATCCAGCTCCTGCAGGTCCGCAGAAGCTGGACGTACTTCACTGTCCCTAGAGCAGTGTATCCCAACCCAGTCCTCAAGGCACACCTACCAGTCCAGGATTTAAGGATTACCCAGTTTTGTCTAAGGTGTTTTTAGAAACAAAAGAAAAAACACCTTAGACAAAACTGGGTAATCCTTAAATCCTGGACTGGTAGGTGTGCCTTGAGGACTGGGTTGGGAAACACTGCCCTAGAGTACCGTCTTCGCCACATGGAAACCCAAATAATTGCAAAATGCTTTGCCCCATCACTGGGAAATAGCGGGCTATAGTGGTTATGATGCTTGAATTAACCCTTTAAGATAGTGAAGAACACAATGAGAGTTCTGTGAACCTTCCTGCTGCTCAGACAAGGAAAACGCATAGTTTAATGAATGACAGATAGCCAATTAATTGCAAGACTGATCCATCCATTAACGAGCCCGCTGTCAGCAGCCTGACAGACAGAGGAAGATGAGAAAATATAGGAATTGCCTACAATGGAGTCTGAAAATGACCAAATTAATTTTGTGAAGCTAGGTCTAATGCTGAACCTGGAGGAAAGGCGACGGTAACATGTCACACTCAGAATCTGGTCTTCCAGGTAAAATATGCATTTATTGGTTTTTCTGTAGCTCACCTCATCATCCTTTGGAGGAAAGATTTTGACAACTTGATTTCCCATAAACTGAGTTCTGTCAATCTATGAAGAAATAAAAATATATGATTGGCTTCGAAATCTACCCTTATGGCATTTTCAATTTCCTGTATCAGGCACAGGAAATCCTTCAGCTTGATGTAATGCAATTTGTAACTGTGTAGAACAGCTTACTATCTGCTTTTTACAGCAAAATATTTTTTTATTATTTTTTTTCTTACAAAAAACATTACCTGTGACGATCTAGTGAAGCCCAAAACAGCAAAACATTTCGCTTCTGTCTTATATTTCATCTGTTCTTGATCCACTTTTGAGAAAGGAACAATGTCACTTCCATAACGAAACCCTGTAGGAGCAAATCAAGAAATAATATGTTATTATATAATAATATGATATAGCTTATTTAAAGTGACCAACAGCTGTTCTCTGCACATGGATTAACTGGCAGGTAAAGGGTGCTTTCTGAAATAGAAACCATTTACATTACTGAGTTTCACTGGGAGACGGTAGACCAACAGTTGTACAGTCTATAGTGTGTTAATATAGACAACATCTAAATCCCCTAACTGCAGGTAATAAAAGCAAGTGTCTGCTCAAGACTGGTGTACGGTGTATGTGAAACATCTAGGAATACTGAAAATACCACCAATAAAAGAAAACGGATTCTGCTGTAAATAAAACATAATCAGCTCTAAGGAAAATAAAGTAGGATTGCTCCCAGTAAAATAAATGACAACCTGCTGCCAGTAATATAAAACTTAGTCTGTTGCCCACACAATTAAATAACCAGAGAGAAAGCAGAAACAAAACAAACAAAAACGTGATTCAACCGAGATCCATAGAAAATGTTCAGATTTCTAAAAACTAATTTACAAGGTTCGTCATTCAAGTGGAATTTTTACGACTGCAAAGTACATTTTCAATTTAAGGCCAAAATAGCCAAAGTAGAAAAAACAGCACATTTTTCCACTTTGGTTATTTTGGTGTAAAATTGAAAATTTCCAATAATTTGCAGTTAAAATGAATAAATCTCTTATTAATTTTATAAAGAGCCAAAAATACTTTATTGTTCATAGGAAAATAGTGTTTTATCAATCTGCTCTTTGTATACCTTAACTTGTCATAAATGAACAATGTCTCTAGGAACACCACTCCCTGGGGAGAGGGGAACCACTCGGCAGGTCCCAATATTATTATAATTTGTATTTACATAAAATCACCTGATGTCAATCCAAAGCGCTATTTGGAAAGATACAAAATGGCTGCCCGCTGCCCTAAGACGAGACAAAAGACAAAATACCTTGAATGGTGTCATCTTTCTGGATTTCTGTCTCCTCATCATTATCCAGACAGAACACAGTTTCCTTCTGAACATCCTCTTTATTGAGAGTTTTGGCATCAACGACAGCCCAGGACTTTTTCACCTTCTCTTCTGTGATCTACAAATAACAGAAGCATTATGAATGAAAATGATGTATAGTTTCAGCTAGTAGTGCATCCTTGTTATGGATTAACACAGACTTTATAAAACACAGCAATAATGCATATCGCAAGGAAGGCAGAGGGGTGCAGCATTTTAAGGACTCCACGCGTATTTTAATATGGAGAATAAAAAAAACTTAGCTTAACTAAATCTCTTCGAGATCAAGTCCATCAGTAGTTAGAATAAAACAAATGTTTATTGGAGATGAAGGTTTCATCATTGACATGGAACATGATTTATATAAGCAAGCACTGACCAAAAGAGCTTTAACAGTATAAATAAACATCTGCTATACCGTTTTGGATTTGTGCTGCCCTAGGCACAACTAAATTTGGGCACCCCTTGATCTAAATTTGCCCGACCAATGCGTGTCAAGCCACTTTTTTGACTGACTCACCCCAGCCCCTTATTGATACATGCACTGACATACACTCACTGACAAATACACAGCAATTGGCATACCCATACAGTCATTGGCACACATACTGCTTAACCAACACACACTTTCATATACACATACACTGACATACACACACATCCTCACTGATTTGGCACTCTCTGACAGACACACACACATTCACTCACTCACTCCTACACACACACACACACACAGATAGACACTGACAAACACAGACACATTTTCTCATATACTCACCAATTATTATTTTATATATATATTTTCATTTAAAACCACCCAGCCTCCCTACCTTTGGGAGAACTGGAGTGGATTCTGTGCCTGACTGTTGCTGGGCTGGCTGGGTGGGCTCCGTGCTGGCTGGGCTGGCTTTACGGTCGCTCAATAGAGGTGGTGAGGGAACTGAGCTCTTCTAGCTCAGCTCACTCGCGCACCACTTAGTGATGCTGGGGCCAGAGTGATGTTATATTCCGGCTCCCAGAATCACAGAAGGGTGTGCGAGGGAGGAAGAAGAGGTGAGGACAGCGCTCCCTCGCCACCCGGCTAGGATATTAGTAGTTTAACATCTCGGGGGGACCTTGAGGTGGCCAGCCACCCAGCTCTTGGGCCCCCCAGAACACGAGACTAACAAGTCATTTGCCTGGGCGCTTGGGGCATCGTTTTTTGCTGCCCCCCTGAAAGTGCTGCCCTACGCAAATACCTTGTTTGCCGTGTGGTAAATACAGCTCTGCATTTCCTCCTTTCTAAGCCTAATCAACAGAAAAAAAAAATAAAGAAAGGATGAATGACAGCAATATCTTGAGCCAGTGGCTGTTCCTGAATGGAACTCTGGCTGCATCAATATGATATAAGTAAACAATATCACAATATCACCACAAATCATTCCATACAGTTATCTATCTATCAATCAATCTAGTTGTCAATTCTTAAAATGATAAAAACAACACTTGGCAAGCCAGCTTGAAAATCACGTAGTCATGATTCCTTAATTCAAATGAGACTAAACGTGAACAGCTTGGGTTATCAGAAAACCATACAGAGATTTGGAGAATTACAAATTCTAAGTACCGATTTGTATCCCACAATTCGTATAGAAAGATTAGAGCCTATGGTGAGCTGGCAAGGCCAAGCCATCGGCCGTCGTTCAATCTTCTTGAAGATGGACAGTTGTTCCAGGCTGTCACTATATCAAGGGGAAAAACAGGATGAATAAGAAAAGTTAAAATTGATGAGCCATTAATGTTCATTGATTCATCATCATAATTGTGTCCATAGATCAGGTCCAGGAAAAATGAAGAAAAGATTAACAACTTGTGTACAAGATTTTACCTGAAGGTATACACTTCATCCAGCCCATCTTCACCTTCCAAAGAGGACATGATCTTCTGCACCATCTCAATGCCTTCTTTCTGTTCATCAGACAATCCTTTGCCAGGACCTTGTGGCCTACGGGCATTGTCAGCATCCCCTCTGCTCCCTTCACCACGGTCACCATTTTCCACATCTAGAGGGAAGGGCAGGCTGCAAAGAAAGAGAGAGAGAACCAGCTGCTGAGATGTAGAATGTTTATTATAATCAACGTAATGCGAGTACTTTAACTGTTAATTGATTTAATGTAGACATACTGAAAGCACTTTAACCAGCAAACACAGCTCTGGGCAGCAAGGCTGAGAGCGCTGCACTAATCTATTAACTTCCTGTGTTACTGAAAATCTTACTTTTACAAACACGACTGGCTGCTGCTCCCGCTGTCCAGCATGTTTTTGAAATTAAATTTGCTTGAATTAAAGTGCCATTTGAGTAGGGGTACATGGGCATAGCTTTTACACTGGTGTACACAAGTTAGTGCCAGTAAAGTGATTATTGAAACTCACAAAAACTGAAGGGTTATCCCAGCTTTTTTGAGGTTAGCCACAATAATCTCCACTTCGTCCGGGCTGAAGGGACTGCTGAGGTCCGTGAAAACGGCAATGTGAAGCTTCTCATATTTCTTCCCCCTTGATGAATATACAAAAAATGATTAACTTTTAAGTTATTAATATCTGTATGATTTAACCAATGGGAGCAACATGCTAAATGATGACCGTACTGGGGAGAACGTAAAATACTGAGCTTCAATAAACCAACTAAAATTGTCTGGATCTAATCTATTATAGTATTGGTAGAATTACAACCTTGCTCCACACCCTTTACTTGAGAGAGTTCATTGACATTACTTATTTGTTCTCAAAACAACAGCACATGGAGAGACAAAACAATATTGGAACAGCCAGGTGCAAACCATATAAGCACTCCCTCAAGTGCTTTAAATATTCAAATGTATATAGAATATAGAATGCACACCATAACAATCTCAAAAAAATATTTACATTTTATTATGTACAAAAAAGTACCAGCATGAAAACATATAAGAAAAAATGAATATAAACAAAGTAACAGAAGTAAAGGCAGATACAATAAAATAATAGTAATAAATTACCACAAAAATCCTTACAAGCCTCAGACAGAAACACGAGTCACCAAACCCCCCCAACGTTTCGGCACCAACTGGCTGCCTTTATCAAGGGTCATTATACAGAACTGTAGTACATATCAGGTCATTACAAATAAAGAATTCTACAAGGAGTTACTGATAACCGTAAACTGCAAGTTAAAGGAAACGTAAAGGGCCATGGCAATTTGTGCTCATTGTATTGGTTATGGTACAAGAAACCCTTGTTTTACAAATGTTGCAAATACTGACATTTACAACAACCTCTCGACCAACTTGACAGAGATTGCATTCACTAATAGAAAATTCTAATGAACTGATAACAGGATTCCAAAATTCAGACTAAAGAAGCCAAGCGGTGACTTTAAGCTGAACGACTTTCCTGACTTAATTTGCCTAAAATGGGCAATTTGTTTTTCAGTTCAATTCACAGTTCAGTAAATAAGTTCTAATATAGAAATGGTGAGGAGTAAAAGTTTAGTGAAAGTGGCACACAAGGTTAGACACAGGCGCTATATATAACATATTGGGTGTAAGTCCAGTCTAGATATTAGAGCACGCAAGGCTCAAGCAAGGGTAGATATAACATGTGGGGTACAACCAAGGCTAGATATAAGAACATGTCAGGAATAAGCAGGAGCTTAATATAATAACAGGTGACATATAAGGAGGGGTCGGTCAACTATTGTGTTGATTGGGCGACTCAAAACAAGCCTATCACATGACCACATATATTTCTTTTACTTTAAAATGGTATGTCCACAAGTTTTTAAGCCGGAGCAATGGATCAAAGTACATAATAGCCACAAGGCTCTCTTGTGTTTACAGAGTAAAAAACTGTATAGGTGGTAGCTCTCACACATTGTACCAACATGCCCAATTAAGTGTTGGAGATGTAACTTGGAGGTTGGTACACTGTATCATGTTTGGTGGACTTGTCCCGTTCTTCAGCTGTACTGGTGCATGGTAGCACAATTTTTGACCTCTTTACTGGGGAGTCCTTATGATCCCTCACCAGAAATGTTTGTTTTCTATGTTGCCGCTCAACATGACCAAAGTGTCTGCAAAATTGATTTGCCAGGTTCTAATAACAGAATGTAATTTAGTTGCGAGGGCATGGAAGCCACCGCTATTCCAACTAGATAAGAGTTACATAGCCAGATTTGGCTTAATTGGGCATATAAATATAACCAAACCGAATTTCAATAAAAACACCTTGCACCGGGCACTGTGGGACACATTCGTATGAAAATCTAAGAATCCAAGTCACATATTACCGGTGGAAACTGTGTAGACAGCATCAGACTTGATAAACTTGCTTTAATTGACAGGTTATGTCTCACCTATGAAACCAGGGACCAGTTCATGAAAAGAATAGTCACATTAAAGGAGGAGAAAAAAATCACTTACCACTGGACCCTTTCCCCCATACATTTTCTTTAACCCACACTTTGTTGTTTTCCTTTTAACTATCTCTGTGTTTATCATTTTACAAACTGGATGTTGTTACGATTGTAATTTAACTCTTCTGCGGCAAATAGGGAAATCAGAGACATTCCCACATTTGAGTAAAGGCTGCTGGGCTTTACTGGTGTGATAAATGCTTAAAGTCATTTGTGATAAGTTCCATGACTGTGAACAATTTGTAACAAAAAAATACTAATCAAAATTCTCAAAAGGAAAAAGAAAAAAAATGGTCCATGAAATTACAAACATTCACATCTTTAGTACTTACAAAGTCTCTTTCTGAAGGATGTCCATACACACAACTAGTGCGTCCAAGACTTTGATTGTTAAGGAATAGACACGTCTGATACATATCAATAAACCATTCATACTACACGGCAAGTTTGCCAAAAGGGACTCTGACAAGTATTTTATACATATGTATGCAGTGTTATGCTTATCATATAATGTCTCAATATATATCCACTTATTTGAAACCATGCTTAATGTATAAAACATTTGAATTTGTGGATTCTTTCTATCGAGAAAACAAGAAACTAAGTCTTGAAACAGCTTACAGATAAAACCAAGAAACAATTAATATGTTATAGTCCAAACTATGGGATAGAGGATACGTGTGGGTGGTTAATGGAACACTCTGAGCACCATAACAACTTCATCAAAATTAATTTGTTATGGTGCCAGTAGGTCCCGTTCTCGAATGGTTTAACCCCAAAGTCTATGTTGCAGCGCCAAATATCCCTGCCTCGCTGTCCTTCTGTTTTCTCAAACTCTTTAAACCGGAAGGCTCTTGCAGAATCGGGCAGCAGGGCCACTGTTTGGCTAAGAGTGGTCAGCTGAGGCTCTCAGCCAATCAGTGACTGTCCATTCATAAAACTTGGCTTGAAAAAGACATTTCTTTTTAAGCCAGTTTTGTAAATGGGGAGTCACTGCTGGGCTGAGAGCGTACTTTAGGGAGGGCATTATAAAGAACAAATAAAATATATTGAATCCTCTTTGTCCTCAGTAAAGGATGGACATTTCTCTGCCATGCTGTGAAACTAAATGGCAAACACTAGAAGAAGGATACAGTCTGCCTGGGAAGAACCTGGCTGAATTACATTTTGGATGTCTTCGAGGAGTTCGAAATCTGGAAGCATCAAATGCCTCTGCACGGTAATGTTTTGGTACTGATCTTCGGTGGCAAGGGCATTATCGGTGCCATCTGTACCAAACAAGACGACCGCAGTTTCATCTTTACTCTCTGCAAAAACCTAAGCATAAAAGACACATTTATTTAACCTGGACAACATATAACTGTTTCATACTGTCCCTAAGAAGGATGAGAACAGAGATTTAGAGTAAAGTAAACCTGGATGGTGATCAACAATGGAGATACTTTCTGTATTTAAAGGAAACCTGTCACACACTTACCTTACACTCTGCTCCTCCAGCGGTAGATTTTGATTAGCTTGAGGGCACTATCCCAAGCAGGGCAACCTTCATCTATGAGGCCGACATGCTGGCTTCACTGACAGCGTAACGGTGACATTGGTCACTCCATTCCTATACTCCCTAGTCAACGCTAGCAGCGATAGTTACCATAGCAACAACAGCGCAGCCGCTGCGGTTAGTATGCATGGAGAGCTGAAGGATGGATTGTGGGACAAAGGATTGACAGGTCGGAGCGATACCTATTTTTAAATATTTTTTTTTCCTTACCAATCTCTACATTTGCTAAATGTATAGATGAAATCATTTGCTCTTTTAAGAGCTGCTGGCTCTTATTTTCCATGTATGTATTTTCCTACCTGTCTCTGCAAGAACAACATCATAATCTTCTTGGCTTGCTCGAAAGGAGACTCTTCCCCTCGGTTGGAATGGCTCATAGCAAACCCGACATCCATACATAGCACACAAGCGCTCTGTTGGAGAGAACACACAGGAAGACTGAGTTAGTTAGAAAAAAGGGAAGCACCAACAAAATGTGAATATTAAAATAAAGACCATGCTAAGAAATGTGGCAACATTTTAGATCCATCTTCTTTTTGGTTTTTTAAGTGGTGTGCTCTATTCCAAGGGCAAAGGCTGTCTGGGGAGGGGAGAGGAATGCTTGTGATAGGTGAACTCTAGAATGTGTTTCTGGACGTGTATCTCAAAATAAGAAGCCTTTTCATTCGTTTTTGACATTAAAGGGGAATAAATTGTCAAAAAAGAACATATTCCAATGCATTAAAAAAAATAACTACAATGTATCCATTTAGATATAGGACCCCTGATTTTTTCAAATCACTATCAAACTTACCTGTAATCTATCTCTGACACACACTGCTCACAGCAGCCTGCATACTTAAAGGGATACTCCACTGCCCAAATTGAGGTAGACTCCACATATCGTGGATATTTTAACTAAGGACCACTCTGAAAATGTACTTTATCTAGCTTGGTTATTTAGATACAGGTTTAGCTAGAATCATATCCTTAGCTAGCATGTAGAGTTTTTGCAAGTGCTAGAGAGCTTTTTCATAAGCAATACATCTTACCTCTATGCATTAATAACCAGCAGGATTCAGTCTAGCGATCACTCTCCTTATACTCTGGGAACTAACCCTGTTACACTTACGAGTAATATATCTGGGAAGTACTCTATGATCCTTGCTGGCCGAGCATCATAACCACAGGGGTATCTGGTGTCCTAGCGGCGCGCCACTGAACGAGATTTTCTATCTCACCAATACTCAAAACCCTAGCTATTTCAGATAATAGGAGTCTTCTGGGACATTTGATTTAAAACCTATCATTAAGGCTTATTCATATGGTGAACTATATACGCAGGACAAATGTGTTTTCTACGGAAACCCATTCTTTTACACGTTATCAGATGAGTTTTCAGTTAACTCCTGTATAATATCACCATCTACAACAAGGAGAACATAGGGGATTAACAAGTTTTTCCTCATTACCTCCACTGTCATTTTCCCAACCGCTGTCTAACTACGTCTGGGGTATTCTCTGACGTTACTCACCTATACCCATATCCTTATCTCAGAGAGCTATATACAATGTTACCTCGAGTTTGCATATAGATCTAGGGACACCCATACCCTTATGCCACTTGTTAATTGCACTTCCAGGGTTACCTAATGCTATCGACTCATAATACACATTGTATATTCCTCTGAGGATACTCAATCTATGTTCAGTCTAGATCAGTATCTTTGTATCAGGAACATTACACCCTGTACTAACAAGCTTCAGCAGCAGGTCCTATTTTAATCAGTTAATATTTGGCTTTTTTTCTTGCACTTTTTATTCAGAACGTTTTCTTTTTACGTTCTAGATGTGTATACCCAGCTAGGGAAATAAAGTTATTTATTATTTAATAGTTTTTTCGTGCTTTGAAAGAATAAGGCATTTTATGCCAATTACTTGATTCAATAAGTCTCCATCAGGGTAATAGGACTGGCATCAGGTGTGGCCTTTTGTAGATCCCTATCATCTCTATTTCTGGGTTAGGCCCTTCTTACTTCGGTGAAAGCCTCTCTTTCCCCGACGCTGTACATTTTGCTGTGGTTTATTTGCAGAATATGTAATCTAGAAAGGCATATTCAGGATAAGACACTATATATCACCCGGCTTCTAGTTTCATTTATTTATTTCACACATTTTCTTGCACAAATAAATTCGAGAATAAAGGAAATCACACCGGGCATTTGGAAAAATATTGTTTAATTCCTATTAGAACAGCTTCAGGTTATGCCTGTGGGTTTCCATAAGAGCAAACTAGTTCTAATAAAGAACAAAGAGGATTTGAGATCAAGCGCATGCATCTCTCATGCAACTAGTTGTGTAGGTAGGTAGAAAAATAAGATATAAAAAAAAAATATTTGTGAATCTTTGGCAAACTACACATTGTGTAGTTTGTTTTTTTTATGTACGTATAGCTTAAACAGTTAGGAGGCTAATAAGAGTTATTCCAATGCAGGCTTTATTACTCACAATAGAGATCATTAACAGGTCCAATAGTTGCAATATATGGTAAAGCGTGTCTCCTGTTATCCAGTTATCATGGATTAAGGATACATTTTAAAGTAATTTAAAATGATTTAGAAGTAGTGTAATTACACTAATCAACTTACTGTGTACCAAATAAAATAATAATAAAAAATAAACTCTGTGAAATATTACATTAGACAACTCAGAGGAGTATTGAAACAGAAAGGACAGCAATGTTTCAACCTAACAAGAGATCTTGGTCAAGAACCATTCTAGGTTTGTTTGGGGCAGGGAGGAGTCAGAGACAGGGCTAGACTTGTTAAATGTATAACATACTATGTGCATTGATATTACTACCCAGTTTATACGTATCATTAATATCTATCTGTACTTGCTGTTTGTATAACATACTATGTGCATTAATATTACTACCCAGTTACTATACATATTATTATCTATGTACTTGCGGTTTGTATTAGAGATACTATGTGCATATTATTATTAATCTCTACGTACTTGCGGTTTGTATTAGAGATACTATGTGCATATTATTATTATTATTAATCTCTACGTACTTGCGGTTTGTATTAGAGATACTATGTGCATATTATTATTATTAATCTCTACGTACTTGCGGTTTGTATTAGAGATACTATGTGCATATTATTATTATTAATCTCTACGTACTTGCAGTTTGTATTAGAGATACTATGTGCATATTATTATTATTAATCTCTACGTACTTGCGGTTTGTATTAGAGATACTATGTGCATATTATTATTATTAATCTCTACGTACTTGCGGTCTGTATATTCAGTTACTGTGAGTGCACGGTGTATATATTAATATACATTACATACATTATGTCCCTGTAACCAAGTTATTAACATTTCTATTTAAAACTAATAGCAGAAACATTCCCCCCAGAGCTGGACAGTATGTACTTAGTTTGATAGAAACAGACAGAGCAGGAGCTGAGGGTGAAACCATTGAGGGCTATTGATAATTAATGTAATATTATTAATAATGTATTATTATTATTATTACTAGGTGTGTCCCTTTATAATCCCTCCCCCATTCCTTGGGGTGTGATTTTTGGGGGGTTCCTGGCTTTGCAGACTCCTGTGCCCCAGCTATGTGAGTCCCCCAGCTCCTGGCATTATGGGGGGCAGGCTGGCTTACCTTGGCTGCCCTCGCCATGTTTCTTCCCCCCAATTTTCTGCTCTGGAGTATCAATGAAAGCCGTCCCCGCGAACACAGCGATCACTGCCTGCAGTTCCGGGTGTGAGAGAGACAGGAGTGGGGCAGCGGCCCCCAGCGGCTACCTTGGGGTACTACAGGTGTATGGACATTGAGCAGCACCTTGCTGCTTGAACAGCGCCAACTTATTCAGCAGCGCTGTACAATAAGGGGAGCTAAAATGCACCACATATTCAGTACGGAGCTCCTGGTAAAGAGGGACATTAGGTGAGATAGACAGAGGGATTTGTGCCCTATATAAGGACTGCCCCTCCTAAATAGGGACACTTGGGAGGTATGGTGCCCAGAGCAGACTGGGGTTCTGCTAAAAGTAAGCTTCTTATATAGAGAAAGTGGATTATTAGAAGTAGAGAACATGGGGGTTATTCATTAACGATGGCGCGATATTTAACACTTAGCGTGATCTGTTTGCCCATATCTTTTATGGTCAGAGGGAAGTCATGGTAAAAATGTACAAAGCGATGATAAATGGGACACAGTAATTCAGGAATTGATAGATCGAGTGTGAACATTACACAGTGTGCGTAAGTACTGAGGGCTTATTCACGTAAAGGACAACTGTCTTCAAATTCTTACATCTTGATTTCAAAAAGTTATTTTTTTTACATTTAAAGGGACACTCCAGGCACCTAGACCACTTCTGCCCATTGGAGTGGTCTGGGTGTCAACTCCCACTACTCCTAACCCTGCAAGTGTAATTATTGCAGTTTTTTATAAACTGCCATAATTACCTTGCAGGGTTAACTCCACCTCTAGTGGCTGTTTACTAGACAGCCACTAGAGGTCACTTCCTGGTCCATAGCACAGGAAACCTGTGCTAGAGCGTCGCTGGACGTCCTCACGCTGTGTGAGGACCTCCAGCGTCGCTCAAATCCCCATAGGAAAGCCTTGAAATATTTTTTCAATGCTTTCCTATGGGGTGCGCTAATGCGCATGCGCGGCATTGCCGCGCATGCGCATTAGGTCTCCTCGGCCGGTGGGCGGGATCAGTCTCGCCCACCGGCCGACGCAATGGAGAGGCGGAGCGTCGCGGAGGAGGAGACAGCGGCGAGGGACATCGCCGCTGCCTCAGGTAAGTGACTGAAGTAATGCTGCCTCAGGTAAGTGATCGTTTTCCTGGCACTGGAGATTCCCTTTAATCATTTTGAAATTTTTTTTTTAAAGAAAATGATACTTTTTTTTATCTTACTGACAAGCCATGTTGGGTCAGAGTTACCTTGAGCAGCAGTTGGTCAGATAACAGTAGACACTGACTCAAACATGGCCGCTCAGCCAGATTAAAAAAAGAGACATTTTCTAAAAATAAATAAATAAATATACATCATTTAAAAAAAATCATTAGGTTTCATTACATGTAATTAAGTTTTTTTTTAAAAAAATAGAGAAGTTAAATGTGTCCTTTAACTCATTTAAACGGACACGATAGACACCAAAACAATTTTAGTTTGATGTAGTAGTTTTGGTGTATAGATCATGCCCCTGCAGTCTCACAGCTCAATTCTCTGTCATTTAGGAGTTAAATTGTTTGTGCAGCCCTAGTCACACCTCCCTGCATGTGACTTGCACAGCCTTCCTAAACACTTCCTGTAAAGAGAGATCTAATGTTTACACTTCCTTTATTACACAGTCTGTTTAAATGTCCTGTTTGGGCACCATAACGACTTTATTGAAATTAGGTTGTTATGGTGTCAGGAGGTCTTTGGTGCTTACCTCAAGGGGTTAAATTGTTCACAAACGGTTTAACCTCAAAGAGTGCAATCCGGCGCCATTCCTGGCTGTTTCTAAGGACATCTGTTGTCTCAAATTCGGATAGAGAATGCAGGGATTGCTGCTAGGCAGGGGTGCCGCTGATTTGCTTAGAGCTGACACTAATTTAATCAGCAGCTTTCCATTAAAAATAAAAATGGACCTTACATCAGCTGGGTAACGGGGTTTGCACTACAGTCTATAAACCCATGGGCAGACGTAATGCTGGGCCTATAACTGCTCCCCCTACAGTTACACCCCAGCATTACAGCGTTAAATGTACATCTGCTTTGTTCCCCCAACAATAAAGGTTTTAATGTCCCCAACTCTCCACCAAATCAGGACTAGGAATCCCCGAATCCTGAAACAATACAGGGACATAAGGAGCACATTCGATAACACTATTTATCATGGCTTCCAGGATTTTACCAAACTGTATCCTGATATATGACACCCACTCCAACAAGACATTAGAGCATTTTCTATGCTTTAAACACATTATTGCTCATTTACAGCACTGTCTGAGATTCATGCAGCCGATGTCAGAAATGATTTGCTTCATAGCTGATTCCCAGGCAATTTATATTTGTCTGCAGCGCTGATTACTGTGTTCTGTAGCCTGTACAGTTGATTTCATTGAGGGTAAAAAGAATTTGCGATTTATTCATATGAGCAGCTGTACAATTTATGGCTTTGGCCGGCAATAGATTACATTATCAAGCCAGTGTCTGCGAATAGTAAATATTTTCCTCTGTCTGTTACTTTTTTTTTTTGTGGCAGAAACATTAAGCGGACTGTATGTCAAACAATGCAGCCTTCACATTACAGGGGCTAAATAGACTGCAAGCTCTGTGTGAGCATTGTACGTGTGTTCTGTACTGTGCGAGCATTTTACGTCTGGTCTGTACTGTGCGAGCATTGTACGTCTGGTCTGTACTGTGTGAGCATTGTACTTGTGTTCTGTACTGTGCGAGCATTTTACGTCTGGTCTGTACTGTGCGAGCATTGTACGTCTGGTCTGTACTGTGCGAGCATTGTACGTCTGGTCTGTACTGTGCGAGCATTGTACGTCTGGTCTGTACTGTGTGAGCATTGTACGTCTGGTCTGTACTGTGCGAGCATTGTACGTCTGGTCTGTACTGTGCGAGCATTGTACGTCTGGTCTGTACTGTGCGAGCATTGTACGTCTGGTCTGTACTGTGCGAGCATTGTACGTCTGGTCTGTACTGTGTGAGCATTGTACGTCTGGTCTGTACTGTGTGAGCATTGTACGTCTGGTCTGTACTGTGTGAGCATTGTACGTCTGGTCTGTACTGTGTGAGCATTGTACGTCTGGTCTGTACTGTGTGAGCATTGTACTTGTGTTCTGTACTGTGTGAGCATTGTACGTCTGGTCTGTACTGTGTGAGCATTGTACGTCTGGTCTGTACTGTGCGAGCATTGTACGTCTGGTCTGTACTGTGCGAGCATTGTACGTCTGGTCTGTACTGTGCGAGCATTGTACGTCTGGTCTGTACTGTGCGAGCATTGTACGTCTGGTCTGTACTGTGCGAGCATTGTACGTCTGGTCTGTACTGTGCGAGCATTGTACGTCTGGTCTGTACTGTGTGAGCATTGTACGTCTGGTCTGTACTGTGTGAGCATTGTACTTGTGTTCTGTACTGTGTGAGCATTGTACGTCTGGTCTGTACTGTGTGAGCATTGTACGTCTGGTCTGTACTGTGTGAGCATTGTACGTCTGGTCTGTACTGTGTGAGCATTCTACGTCTGGTCTGTACTGTGTGAGCATTGTACGTCTGGTCTGTACTGTGTGAGCATTGTACGTCTGGTCTGTACTGTGTGAGCATTGTACTTGTGTTCTGTACTGTGTGAGCATTGTACGTCTGGTCTGTACTGTGTGAGCATTGTACGTCTGGTCTGTACTGTGTGAGCATTGTACGTCTGGTTTGTACTGTGTGAGCATTGTACGTCTGGTCTGTACTGTGTGAGCATTGTACGTCTGGTCTGTACTGTGTGAGCATTGTACGTCTGGTCTGTACTGTGCAAACATTGTATGTCTGGTTTGTACTGTGTTAGCATTGTACGTCTGGTCTGTACTGTGTTAGCATTGTATGTCTGGTCTGTACTGTGTGAGCATTGTATGTGTGTTCTGTACTGTGCGAGCATTGTACGTCTGGTCTGTACTGTGTGAGCATTGTACGTCTGGTCTGTTCTGTGTGAGCATTGTACGTCTGGTCTGTACTGTGTAAGCATTGTATGTCTGGTCTGTAAGCATTGTATGTGTGTTCTGTACTGTGTAAGCATTGTATGTCTGGTCTGTAAGCATTGTATGTGTGTTCTGTACTGTGTTAGCATTGTATGTCTGGTCTGTACTGTGTGAGCATTGTACGTGTGTTCTGTACTGTGCGAGCATTGTACGTCTGGTCTGTACTGTGTGAGCATTGTACGTCTGGTCTGTACTGTGTGAGCATTGTACGTCTGGTCTGTACTGTGTGAGCATTGTACGTCTGGTCTGTTCTGTGTGATCATTGTACGTCTGGTCTGTTCTGTGTGAGCATTGTACGTCTGGTCTGTACTGTGTGAGCATTGTACGTCTGGTCTGTACTGTGTGAGCATTGTACGTCTGGTCTGTACTATGTGAGCATTGTACTTGTGTTCTGTACTGTGCGAGCATTGTACGTCTGGTCTGTACTGTGTGTGAATTGTACGTCTGGTCTGTACTGTGTAAGCATTGTATGTCTGGTCTGTAAGCATTGTATGTGTGTTCTGTACTGTGTGAGCATTGTATGTCTGGTCTGTACTGTGTGTGAATTGTACGTCTGGTCTGTACTGTGTAAGCATTGTATGTCTGGTCTGTAAGCATTGTATGTGTGTTCTGTACTGTGTGAGCATTGTATGTCTGG
Organism: Pelobates fuscus; assembly: GCF_036172605.1. Classification (NCBI taxonomy): domain Eukaryota; kingdom Metazoa; phylum Chordata; class Amphibia; order Anura; family Pelobatidae; genus Pelobates; species Pelobates fuscus. The sequence continues at coordinate 11,774,327 of NC_086324.1, read as the reverse complement.
TCTGTACTGTGTGTGAATTGTACGTCTGGTCTGTACTGTGTAAGCATTGTATGTCTGGTCTGTAAGCATTGTATGTGTGTTCTGTACTGTGTGAGCATTGTACGTCTGGTCTGTACTGTGTGAGCATTGTACGTCTGGTCTGTACTGTGTGAGCATTGTACGTCTGGTCTGTACTGTGCGAGCATTGTACGTCTGGTCTGTACTGTGTGTGAATTGTACGTCTGGTCTGTACTGTGTAAGCATTGTATGTCTGGTCTGTAAGCATTGTATGTGTGTTCTGTACTGTGTTAGCATTGTATGTCTGGTCTGTACTGTGTGAGCATTGTACGTGTGTTCTGTACTGTGCGAGCATTGTACGTCTGGTCTGTACTGTGTGAGCATTGTACGTCTGGTCTGTACTGTGTGAGCATTGTACGTCTGGTCTGTACTGTGTGAGCATTGTACGTCTGGTCTGTACTGTGTGAGCATTGTACGTCTGGTCTGTACTGTGTGAGCATTGTACGTCTGGTCTGTACTGTGTGAGCATTGTACGTCTGGTCTGTACTGTGTGAGCATTGTACGTCTGGTCTGTACTATGTGAGCATTGTACTTGTGTTCTGTACTGTGCGAGCATTGTACGTCTGGTCTGTACTGTGCGAGCATTGTACGTCTGGTCTGTACTGTGTGTGAATTGTACGTCTGGTCTGTACTGTGTAAGCATTGTATGTCTGGTCTGTAAGCATTGTATGTGTGTTCTGTACTGTGTGAGCATTGTATGTGTGTTCTGTACTGTGTGAGCATTGTATGTCTGGTCTGTACTGTGTAAGCATTGTATGTCTGGTCTGTACTGTGTGAGCATTGTATGTCTGGTCTGTACTGTGTGAGCATTGTATGTCTGGTCTGTACTGTGTGAGCATTGTATGTCTGGTCTGTACTGTGTGAGCATTGTATGTCTGGTCTGTACTGTGTGAGCATTGTATATCTGGTCTGTACTGTGTGAGCATTGTATGTCTGGTCTGTACTGTGTGAGCATTGTACGTCTGGTCTGTACTGTGTGAGCATTGTATGTCTGGTCTGTACTGTGTGAGCATTGTATATCTGGTCTGTACTGTGTGAGCATTGTATATCTGGTCTGTACTGTGTGAGCATTGTATGTCTGGTCTGTACTGTGTGAGCATTGTATGTCTGGTCTGTACTGTGTGAGCATTGTATGTCTGGTCTGTACTGTGTGAGCATTGTATATCTGGTCTGTACTGTGTGAGCATTGTATATCTGGTCTGTACTGTGTGAGCATTGTATATCTGGTCTGTACTGTGTGAGCATTGTATATCTGGTCTGTACTGTGTGAGCATTGTATATCTGGTCTGTACTGTGTGAGCATTGTATGTCTGGTCTGTACTGTGTGAGCATTGTATGTCTGGTCTGTACTGTGTGAGCATTGTATATCTGGTCTGTACTGTGTGAGCATTGTATATCTGGTCTGTACTGTGTGAGCATTGTATATCTGGTCTGTACTGTGTGAGCATTGTATATCTGGTCTGTACTGTGTGAGCATTGTATGTCTGGTCTGTACTGTGTGAGCATTGTATGTCTGGTCTGTACTGTGTGAGCATTGTATGTCTGGTCTGTACTGTGTGAGCATTGTATGTCTGGTCTGTACTGTGTGAGCATTGTATATCTGGTCTGTACTGTGTGAGCATTGTATATCTGGTCTGTACTGTGTGAGCATTGTATATCTGGTCTGTACTGTGTGAGCATTGTATATCTGGTCTGTACTGTGTGAGCATTGTATATCTGGTCTGTACTGTGTGAGCATTGTATGTCTGGTCTGTACTGTGTGAGCATTGTATGTCTGGTCTGTACTGTGTGAGCATTGTATATCTGGTCTGTACTGTGTGAGCATTGTATATCTGGTCTGTACTGTGTGAGCATTGTATATCTGGTCTGTACTGTGTGAGCATTGTATATCTGGTCTGTACTGTGTGAGCATTGTATATCTGGTCTGTACTGTGTGAGCATTGTACGTCTGGTCTGTACTGTGTGAGCATTGTATGTCTGGTCTGTACTGTGTGAGCATTGTATGTCTGGTCTGTACTGTGTGAGCATTGTATATCTGGTCTGTACTGTGTGAGCATTGTATATCTGGTCTGTACTGTGTGAGCATTGTATATCTGGTCTGTACTGTGTGAGCATTGTATGTCTGGTCTGTACTGTGTGAGCATTGTATGTCTGGTCTGTACTGTGTGAGCATTGTATATCTGGTCTGTACTGTGTGAGCATTGTATGTCTGGTCTGTACTGTGCGAGCATTGTATGTCTGGTCTGTACTGTGAGCATTTAATGGTCTGAAACACAAGGGCCATATTGGCTAAACACCAAATTGCAGTTTATTGAAAACTGCTAAATTTAGTCAAAAAGTATTTGGGGGGAAAGTTAATCCCAAAATATGTTACAGTTGCAGCTTGGTTATTTATTTTTTTTCTAAATCACTTTTGTTTCTGTTTATTCAGGATCCTTCATAGTCCTCTCTGCTGTACTCTTGCTCATGCGCGCAAGTACAGCCATGACGTTGGGTCCTGGCAGCTGAAGCGCCAAGAGCAGAAGAGGATCGGGAGGAAAAGTATGGCGGCATCTCTGAGGGACAGGTTCAGATAAGTAGAACTCACCTTTGCTGGCCACCCTCCCCGCATCTTTGGATCCCCAGCGGCGATTTCACTGCCGTGGATCTTTGACAGTGACAATGCCACTTTCCACCACAATAAATGTATTTAGAAAAATCAGTCGCTGTAAATTAGATACATTGTTCTTGCTCTAGATTACATTGTGGTTGCATAAATTGGTATTAATAAAGCACCTAAAAAAGGCATTTAAACCCTGCAATATAACAGGCCACAGCAGTTACATATAACAAGTCACATATTCTGCTTCTTGTGTCCGTTGCTCTGTCAGCCCTGTTATGGTCCAGGCGAGTGCTTATCCCACTTCCGTTAAGTGACCCCTATGTGTCACTCTGATGCAATGTGTGGATTTGGATTTCCTAGATGGAGCACCCATCAGTCGTATGATTACTGTAATCCCAAATCGCTCTGACAGTGGGGAACAAAACTATAAATTGTGCAGTGACCTATTTTTACTTAACTGCAGCTTTAACCCCTTCAGTATCAAAGGGCTAGGAACCACTTTACTTCACTATATACCGATTTAGCATATGGCCCTTTAAAGGTTAACATGTCGTAATGCATTACAATAAAACTGGGACATGCATGAAAAAAAGAAAATGGGACTTCTAACGTTGGCAGGGTTTTACCCACCCTCTCGTTTTTCTATTACCCATAGTGCTTTGCATTCTTTGGATTGCGTAACATTGCAGATATTTGAGAGAATTGAGGTTTGCTTGTTTTACATCTGATTGGAGTGACCACTCGTGGGTGCCTACTGCTTATATTCTACTCCAATTTATTTTATTTATTTATTACTGGCATTTATAAAGCGCCAACATATTCCGCAGCGCTGTACAATGTCCACAAGTTGTAAATAAATAATTAACAAGGAAAGGGAATGTTTTAAAGGGGCACTATAGCCACCCAGGTCATTTCATCTAATTGAAGTGGTCTGGGTGCAGTGTCCACTGTGAATTGTAAAACGGTTTTAGAGAAATTGCAATGTTTACTGCCTCTAGTGTCTATCAAAGGATGCTGAATGTCCTCACGCTTTGAATAGCCCCATAGGACATGATGGATGCAATGCTTTCCTAGGGGGAAGGCCTAATGCGCGTGAGGCACTTGATGCACATAATCATTAGGTTTCCACATCTCCACCACATCGCGGGAAGAGGAGTTCAAACTAGCACTGAGAGATTTCGGCTCTGGAATCAGGTAGGTAAGTGAAAAAGTGTTTCTTGATTGGGAGTGGGAAGTGACACAATGGCCAAGGCACAATATAGTGTCAGGTATACAATTCTGTATGCGTAACACTATAGTGTTCTTTTAGATACACAATAAACAGCAAATTTGGAGAATTGTTCCAGGTCCACTTAAGTTCTCTAGGATTTGCATATTACAGAATCATTTCCAAAAGACATAATATATTCTTAAAATCTTTCCGTAGAGTAAACCTGAATATAAAACTGAAAAATCAGCTTACATTTTTACTGATCTTTGTAATTTAGGATTTTCATACAAACAAATAAAATCTGTGAGAAAGTCATTGATGATAAAATTGATATTAAAAGCTTGTGTTTATTAGTATGTAATAGAAATCTATAAATAGAATATGAAATAGATTAGCTCGCTGTAGTGGTTATAGTTCCAGAAGTCACCTTAGACAGAGAGCTTCTATTAGCAGTGGAGTCATGGAGCAGCACTACTGAAGTGGTTATGGTGCTTGGAGTGTTCCTTTAAATAGAGTTTACTACATGCACATACAGAATGTAGAGGGCAAACAAAACACAATATTTTCACTAAACGTTTAATCAATTAGGGAATTTCAACTTTTAACACCAAAAGCGTATTTGGAAAATATCCAACGCATCCGGAATGGCTATTTTAGCCCAAAATTTAAAATTCACTAAAGGGAATAATTCAAAACAGATTTAAAATTTAAGGTAAAAAAAAAAAAAAAAAATTCTCGAAGTTAGCTATGCTTTAAAGGTCGAAATTCATTTTTAATTCTCACTTTAGTGAATAAAACGGTCAGTATGGGGAAAATAAAAACCCCCAAAAAAAAACCTTCTGCGTTGCCTTGAAGGGACTCTGCTGGCTGATGTGCCCTCGTTTTATAAACGCATCGTACAAGAAGTAAAAAAAAAAATATATAAATAAGAAATACCCTCTTTATTTATTTCAGCTGACGTACTTAGACAGCAGTTTCCTTGCACCCAGACCAGGAAGAGAATCCACCAATCAGAAACAACTCATTCTGCTCTTAACTCACTTGTCCAGCATGGTTTAAGGGATACATCGCTTGGTTCCCAGCACCGGTTCCATTAATTACAAAGCAGTGATGAAACTACTGAATAAACAAAGAGCCATACAGCAGCTCAGGGCTGGCAAAGCATCATGGGAGTTGTAGTTTACCAACTGGAGGATTACCCATCAGCCATTCCAATCATACTAATGTCTCCAATACCACTATCATCACTTTTGTACCCATCACATTCCTTGTACAAAGGACAATCAAAACAAATCAAACCCGGAATCAATAGGAAATATTTATTTGAAAGTCAAGGTTTAACAGGCGATATGTGGGCCTGTGTGAGGCATACAGGGAGAGTAACAATCCGATACATCAGATTTCAGCAGTCATATTATGGTAACTTCGTTATGGATATAGAAAGAAAGGGGAGGGATATGATCGCTGCATGCAGAATGTTCCACAGCGCATGTGACAAAGGTGGCCTTAACCGACATGTTGAAATATCTAGGAAAGAAACATTCACCAATTACATGAAACTGCAGAGCCAGCTGCAAATCGAATTTTAAAAAATAATAATTGAGAAACGTTTGACAAATCCTTATATAAATGTACGAATAAATAGTGGACAAAAAATAAATATATGTTCCAACAAAACAGCAAAGTAATGAGTTTATTCACGAAATTCTGAATTGTAGCACATTTAGATCCAAATAGCAAGATTCAGGTTTTTAACAGTTATATACGTTGTCACTATAGCCGAGTCGGTAAATTTTTGCAGAGTTTGGGAACATCAAAATAAATCAAAAGTTCAATATTTACCTTTCGTCCATCTTAAAATGATTTGTGAATTATAAAGGGACATTATGTAGGATGGATAACCGATCCGTAGATTGCACTCGGCGAATAGCAAGCAGCATACAGTTAGAAAGGGTCCAGTGTAAAGTAACAGAATATATACAGGTCTATCTTTAAACTTTAGATTAGTTAGAAAATAAAGAGAGGGATTTTCAGTGTGATGAGTCTGCCCTCTTTCTGACCATAATGTGTCCATCTATGCAGATTAATTCCAAATGAATGATATATATTTATTGAGAGGGCTCTGCATAAACCACATGGTCAGATTGGAAGTGTTAAAAAATGTCCAGTTAGCTCCATAAGGCATTTACATAATGTGAACTGTATTTGATGTATATTTTGCAGCAATTCTGAGGATCTATATATACGTATAGGAAGATCCCAATAATGACGGCCTTGTTTAATGGAGCCAGCGATCAGTGAATATGTGTCTCTATGCTTAAGGGGTCTGCATGTCTTATATGGCTATTACCTGTCTGGTTTCCCCATTTATCACATTAAAAGTGCATATTATTTGGTAACACAATGCATTGATCATTGCAAACTATAAACACTGTCTACGTTAGGTGTAATAGTGTTCAAAAGGCAAGAAGAAATCTTTAGAACAGATTGTGATTGCCCTGAGTCTTGGTTACGTGACAGAGCCACTCTTAATTGAATCAAGTTGCCATTGTGTTGTCAGTCATTGACCCTGCAAACCATTAAAACAGAAATCTCTTGCATCTTTTGCAGTGAAATTCCTTTGAATAGAGAGTCATGTGTCAGTAAGTTGCCAGGCCAGGAGTTTGGAGCTTTCATCATTCGTGGAACAAACAAAACCACAGGTATCAACAAGCATTTGCAAAGAATAAAAAATAAATAAAAAATGAAGACCAGTGAATCAAACTGCCGACGTTTCCACACCCTGCGTGGACCCCTTTGCAGAAAGGCTTCCAGAGATATTGTCTGAATCTAGTAACTCCACAATACTGTACGGAGAGCAGTCCTCTAGACCCAACTTGCTGCAGATCCAACCACAAACACCTTTCTCCATGTCCTTCACAGCATGCCACCACTGACCAAAGCACCATGCGATCTGGGCCAGTGAGGCATACAGAGCTAGCGACACAGATAGCACCACGATAATGATGGGGTAGAAGATCATCAGGAAGGGGCACACTGTTATCTTGTGCCAGAAAGTCCTTTCCTCATTATAAACCAAGAAGATGTTATACCACGTGATGGTTCCATAATAAAATGATAACACAAACGAAAGAACAAATATAACTGGCAAACAAAGAATGCTCCAGAGGAGAATGTGAGGACCCCTGTCCCACCCAACTGAACAGGCCTGCTTGCTTTCCATTGGCTCGTCTTGTAAAGGATCCTTGGATCTTGCAAGCTCCTGGAGCTCTTTCTCTGTTAAGGTTACATGAATGTCCACCATCTGTCCCTTCTTCTTTCCACGGGTAATTGTGCCAGTTAAGGTGACATAACGATTGTCCGGGGGCAAACGCCAACCTCCTGGAAAATACAGTCCGTTAGCACAGTGTTAATGCACTACTAAAAAAACACATCTCTCAGGTTGACACACCAAGTACCATAACCAATACAGCTACATTATTAGAGCTTATTGTAGGGATTATGATTCAAATAAAATGTACCTGAAAAACCTATATTTGAAATTCTCAAACAAACATTTTCATCTTCATCTCCAGTGCCCACACTCCACCCGTTCCTCACTGCATTCATACTGGGAAGTACTGCCTCTCCACTAAGCTGTCCAAGCACTGATACAATGTAAATATGCACTGTCTACACAAAACATTCAAATCAGTCCCCTTCCCTTTCAGAATGTGTGCACAGAGCAGGGCCAATTGTGGACCAAGCTGTGTGTGCTCCTATCAGCCACACGATAGCACAGATCAAAGGAGAAGCTAAGTTTACAATATGGGTAGGGGCAGTGGCGTACACACAATCCCCCCCCCCCCCCCCCCCCCGACAGACACATACACAATACACTGATACATACAAAGACACTTCCATACAGACACACACACACACACACACAGAGACACACACAAAAACACACATATACAAAATGTTTAAGTCACGCTCCTGTTTCCTACCTTTTAGGTGCAGGAGGGTGACTTTCCCTGGGGTCCAGTGGTGGCTCAGGCTAGTGGGAGTCAGAGTTCCCACTCTGACTCCCTCTAAATCCTCCCGCCCAGGCTCTCTCTGATAGCTGGGAGGAGTAACGGGCAGTCACTTCCACCCAGCTGTGATGTCATCACAGGGGGCCCGGTCACGCTGTTAAAGCGCCGCAGCGCTTATCAGGGTCCCCTGGAAATTCCTCTTTTTTGGGTGGCCCCAACAGCATGGGCCACCCGATGGGCCCCTTGAACGTGCGGCCCCGGCAGTTTTCCGCGCGGGCCGCAACACATGGGGGCAGCATGCGACCCCTGCGACCGCGGTATGTACGCCACTGTGTAGGGAGTAGAGTAAAAATCATGATAATGCAGAGGACGGAAATTTAAGAGGATACTATAGCTCCCTTTCTTACCCAATTCCAGCGCTGATCTCTCTCTCTATCTGACGTCACCCAGCACTATGGGAAAGCATTGGATTGGCTGAGAGCATCAAGACCGATTATCTCAGCCATGGAGGCGGAGCCAGCGGCAGCAAGACAAATACATACATGATTGTGGTGTGTCTACTAAATTGTTTTAAACATTTATTTTCAATTGAGTGATATTTTAAGTGGTTAGGAGCTTCATTTTATTTCATAGAAATTTAGTTTTAAAAAAATATTTAAAAAAAAATGTAAATACAAAACTGCAGCCTAGAAAAATAAATATCTGCAAAACTGTAATTATTCCAACAGATAAAATGAAAACACTCCTCTGTCCAACAGTGGGATTTATTCACCAAACTCAGACATTGCAGAATATTTGCAAAATAAATCTGAATTGCAAAAGTTGATGTTAAAATAGCGGATACCCCCCAATAATTACAGAATGGTTATTTCAGCCTTCATTTGCCTTTCGGATTTAATTCACAAAAATTTGATGTTACATGAAAAACAAAAACATATGAACTGCCTATACCTGGTTTTCATAGTTTTGCGTTTCTTACCTAAATCAAAAAAGGACTCGGTTTCCGGTGGGCACTTTATGCAGCACCAATTTATTCTGAAATACTAAATGTATTTATTCTAAAAATACTAAAAATGAATCATGTACCGGTATATATAAAAGTCACCAGCATTCTTGATAACGACACAGCTCTAATAAACAGTGGAGACAATTTGGTTCACAGACAGTACGTACCATCAGAACCTGGTGTTCCGACAAATCGTGCTCCCTCCTCAGTGCTCTTCTCGCCTCCTTCCTGATTGGCTTGCTCTTCTTCCAAGAATTTCTCATTGTCCGATCGATACACGATTATCGACTCCGGCCGTGGCTCCTTTTTTTTCCTCTTCTTCCTCTCGATAGTGGCCTCACTGGTGGTGACCCCTTCAAAAGAGACAGCAGCGGCTGCTCTCCGGAGGGTGCCTCTCAGAGGGCTCTGTGGGGCACTTTTGTTACCTTTGGGGATGTTGTCGGTCGCCCCAGCATCATCCTGTATCACCTCACCCTGCATTTTTGGGAATCAATTGAAGCCTACTGTCCCAGACTTAGTGTTTTCACTTGTCCATGATGGCTGCTGTATTGGAAAAACCTGGAACAAAAAGAACATCATATTATTATTCAAAGGAAAGGAAAGGTAAATTTGGATTTCTTTGCTAGTTTACTCTGCCCATAAAACATTACTGAGCATCAGTATTAAAAGCATAGCAAGCATCAGTTACTTTCTGATTTGATGGGAGACCATGGCAGAAGCTGCACAGCTGGGAATTTCCAGCAAATGGATGAATTCAACATGTATCACATTTACCCTTTACTTTACTGGGTCAGTCTCCAGCCCGGAGTTCTAGAACACTATGTTAGAAAAACAAAACAAAACAACAACATTTAGTAGATATAGAAATGGTGAAGTGCTTTACGTGTTTAAAATGCTACTTTTACATATAAATGTAATCTATACATTCAATTGCTAATTTTGCATCATTTACCCAAAATAGACTTTGTCACCCAGAAATTTGTGGAACTGATCAATGTTAAAAGAGATCCCCTATGGCTAAACGACACATGACTTTTTAAATATGGCAATGACAGAACAAGGATGTTATTAAAATGTAACCCAGTATATACAGATTAAATTGGACAGATTTATAGCCGCAAGAAACACAACCTAATCTATTTTCAGCTGAGGACCTATTAGCACTCCAAGGAATAGAACTACTATTCCCAATTTGTTCACATGCTCTCAAGTGTCCCTATTTAGGAGAGACAGTCCCTCAGCTCCTCTTTTCTCTGAGCTCCATATTGTTTGTGTGTCTGAGTTTGTAACAGAGCTCCACAGTAAAAATACTCCCCATAATGTAACTGCAATAAATGTGTGAAAGCAGTCAGTGTAAATAAGATACATTGCTCCTGTTCTAAATTACCTTTAGTAGTTGTAGTAGTATTTATATAGCGCTAGCTTATTCCGCAGCGCTTTACAATAAAAGGGGAATTTGCCAAATGAGACAAAAACAAAAAAACATTTACTTGTATTTCTCACAGTGATTGCCTACCTCTGGCACTCCACAAACAGGAAAAAATAACTCTCATAAATCACAGTCCGACGACCTCTTACAGAAATTAGGAAGGACATGCCTTCCAGCAAGCAGCCAAGTTTCTAAATAACCGTGTCTGGCCCCGGCTGTGACCGCAGGCACAGCGACTTTTCACATTCAATGAAATGTCCTTCTGAATTCAGGAATAAAGGCACTTGGCAAAACAAAAGACATGATAGGGTCACATCTGCGTCCGGAATACAAGAGGTGACAGCATCTCACAGAGAAGGCTTTGGGAGCAGATGGCTTTAAACCCTTTGATGGAAAAAAGTGCTTAAAATATGCAAAAAAAGAGACAAAAAGCATTTTCAATTCTCAAGTTAAAATGTGACAGAACAGGGTACGCGATATCAGATCATTTACAGCTTTAAAGAAAGTCAGTTCTGGGATCCTGGGAATATACAGTTATGCAAGTTGGGTACGTGCCTGTAAGCCAAGCACTTATTTTAGAATAAGGACAAAAAAACACACCAACTGAGAGTCTAACATAGTGTATCAATTTGTAATATATTAAAAAAAAAAAAAAAAACAGGTCTACACACTCTGGGTTATTCCCTAGAGAGGGCATTCCAAGCGTATTCCTAAATATGAGGTCACAACAGTAAATTGGGAAGGATTCTCTGAGTCAGCTGGGTTTACCATTCATCTATTGTGGCCGAAGAGGTTTGGCCTTCCCTGCACTTATGGGTTTAGCGAATTTAGTCATTGATCCTCAATGCCACTGGATTTGCCAAACATGCTTCCAAGTAGTCACTTCCTCACAGATACGTATCACTTTTAGTTTTGGGGATCAAGAAAAGGTGACATATTTGGGGAGACCCCTAGTAGGGATTTTTCAGAGTTACAGAAGCCGGCGGGACAATATCTTTCTACATAGTGTGGTGGCCTATAATTGAAGACCAGGAACGGGGACAGTCCCAATCTCCATATCTGAGGAGGTCATAGGTAAATGAAAGAGTAAACATAGACTTTTTAATGTTTTAATGAGCTAATGTGCTGACGATAGCTATAGAAAAAAAAGAGGTGGAACATAACTTGGGCAGCACCGATCGCAGCCACAAAATAAGATTAAGCCCAGGTCTATAGTTTCCATTTTTAGTCAAGGTCCAAATATCAGGACTAAACAAGTCACATCTGATTCCAGATGACCAGACTAAACCCTTGCTTCATGTTCCAAGGGAAACCTTCTCTGCTGATGACCTGAGGAATGTGCAAGTCCCTATTAAATCAGGTGTTCAACTTCTGTGCATTTCCAGGTCAAATACAATGATGAAACAAGGAACATTTGCCCTGTCCTCCCATTCTCCTGCATGGTCCTTCGTGGTGAAATCCTGGGGCCAAACATGTACCAATCCCCCTTAAACCTCTCTGAGAAATATAACGGAGGCCAAAAGTCTTCCAGTGAAGCCAGATGGCATTGGAAAGGAATTTTTCCATAAACATTTTGGATGCCAATGGTCCTGTTGTGTTCAAGCTAATTTTATTTTAAGAGAAGTTAGTCCAGAGGCTCTGCAATACTGATATTAGCAAAACTGTATCTGTATTTGGGCTTTATTACCGAGATAGAGAGTATGTTCCTGGTCAGATTCCTAAAAACCCTAGTAGTGGGTTCCTCCTTGGGGTAGACAGCAGAATCCTTTAACTTGATAACATCTCTGTGTGATAATTCACGAGTAAAAAGAGAAATCTGCTCATTCAAAATGTTCCTGGGGAGTTGTTTCTGGAGGAAGCAAAGACACCCACTTAAACATTAAGATTCCCGGGGCTGTACTCTGGAAGGAGATTAGAGGCACTTATTTTTAACATTATGGCTTTATTCTGGGGGGTAATGAGATGTGGGGGAGAGGGGAGGGGCTGGGGTAATGGGGTGTGATACTTCACTACTGCTATGATTGTCACCATAGTGGTTACCATGGCAATAAATAAATACCGGCAGACACCAAAATTCTTTGGTTCCAATGCCAACTCTGGTCCAGTAGCTCAATATGACATTTATAGAAAGTGTAATGTTTTGTTTGTTTTTTTGCAGCAGAAAAAGCCGTGTTAGTGTTTTCATGTAATGCTGCCAATACAAATAGAACAGTGGCACAGAATATAGTAAAAAATATATGTATTATAGGAAAATAATCTGGAATTCTAGAGACATCATAATAAACCACAAAATAGATTGTTAAATGGTTTATGAACACCTTCAGAACCCTGAGATGGCATTATTTTTCCCTAAACCATGTGCTCTGTCTAAACAGTATAGTGCAGGTATTTAATGTATAGTGTCAGATTAGGATAGTGTTGGAGTTAATATTTAGTAGTGTGTTAGGATAGTGTAGGGGTTAATATTTAGTATAGAGTGTTAGGATAGTGTAGGGGTTAATGCTTAGTATAGTGTGTTAGGGTGGTGTAGATGTTAATATTTCGTATAGGCTGTTAGGGTGGTGTAGGGGTTAATATTTAACAGCATAAATGTGGTAGTGTGACAGTCACAGATTTTAGAATTAACGTTTAAAAACAAGGAGCTAAAATGGATCACTTACACTAATGGGTTAGAAAGAGACGGACATTGAAATGGTAAAACCAGCTATTGGCAAAAGAGCTAGCAATCCATTAAACTCTTTAGCAAATAAATGCGTCCCATTTAAATAACACTCTCTGCAGAAGAGCCAACTGTAATGTGAAAATAAAGTCAGTTAAATTCTCTGAGTGCCCATTGATACAATTAGCACACTGCATTCAGATCTGAGATCCCAGTGTCTGATTCATCCCAAGAGTGAGAAGGAATTGGCAACTTTCAAATGTGAGGGGGGAAACATTCTAAGAATAGACAGGGGGGATGGGGAGACCTACTGTAGGGATATTACTGTACAGGAAACACACAGTTTGCAATCTCAGCTGGGGGCAACAAGACCAGAAAACAGAAATCAGCAATTAATCCTCCCAGAACATGAATCCATTGATAATTCCTGATTTGTAACAGCAGTCCCTGCATTGTGACATGTCATGGCCATTGGACAGTAATGGAACACTTGCCATGTAGGAGTTCATGGTTTAATACAGATCTCTGCTCCTAAATCAGCCCAATAACTGATACTAAAGGATGTCATATTGGAAAATCCTCACTAGGGAAATGCAAATCAGGCTGGGGAGAGGGGAACAATCAGTATGGACTAAAACATCCATTCATGGGGGGGACTCCTTAATTCTGCTGCTATAATAAGATATGATAAAATATAATAAAATACTCAGTGCATTGTTAGAGTTGCATTTATTATGGGAGCTACACACCCAATGGAGCATCTGATAAATTAAAACATAGGTCACAAGTCATCAGTCCTGCTACAAAAAACATAAATCAATACATTATATATAGATAGAGAATATAAATCAATTATATATATAAAAAGGAGAGAGAGAGAGAGAGAGAGAGAGAGAGAGAGAGAGAGAGAGAGAGAGAGATCATTAAATTATATATATGGAGAGAGATACACATATTATAAATCAATGAATGAGAGAGAGAGAGAGAGAGAGAGAGAGAGAGAGAGAGAGAGATACACATATTATAAATCAATGAATGAGAGAGAGAGAGAGAGAGAGAGAGAGAGAGAGAGAGAGAGAGATTAATTGATTATAAATCAATACATGAGAGAGAGAGAGAGATACACATATTATAAACCAGGTGGTAATAATATAATGTGTGCACATGTCAGTCCAGTTTTATAATCTAAGTGCATGTTATCCTCTTACCCTGTGAAGTGGTGCTGGGGGTATTTGCTCTCTGCCAGTCCACCATGGTGGGTGATGATGTACCCCATGCCCCCCCAGTCACTCTCTACCCATCCCAGCCCTGCTGCACAAAGGAGAGACCACAGGCCACGCCCACCCGCACATCCCCGGGAGGAGATAGAGCTCTTCCACATGACGTCACCCACGCACAGCTGACTGCAGCCATTTTTACTGTCTGACTGACTGACACCATTAACTCTTTGGTGACTGCCGCAATTGCATTTTTTTGGGCCAGATTTAGCCTTGTTTTGTTAGTCCCCGTCCCACCCCTAATTTTTTTTTTTTATTTCACTACAATGTATATAGTATGTTTATTAAGATAATTATATTTGTTTATTTTATGAGAACACATCACTCTGGATAATGTCTTTAAATCTATACAAAAGTTACTATTCCTAATAAAATATAAAATAATGAAATACACCTGTGCCAATTTGGAGTCTTCTTTATTAATATTAATAATAATAATAATAATAATAATAATAATAATAATAATAATAATAATAATAATAAATATAAATGTTACCTGTGAGCAGAAAAAAATAAATCCCATTAACCCCTTAAGGACCAAACTTCTGGAATAAAAAGGAATTGTGACATGTCACACATGTCATGTGTCCTTAAGTGGTTAAAGAAATACCCCAAGCACCGTAAGCGGCATGGTTCGTTTCAGTGGTTATAGTGCCCAGGCACCATCCCACAGTAAGTAGTCAAACCGTTTTAATACAGCGTGACAGCTTGCCTAGGTCCTGCAGGGCGCCTGCTTCCGCAGCCCCAGCATTTCGACTTGTCCTGCAGTAGGATCCAATCAGTCCTACAAAGCTAAGCCAAGCTATGCAGGACTGTGATCACTGGCTGAGAGTGTCAACTGAGCGCTCTGTACTAATGAAATCAGAACTGCGTCAGCCGTGCTTTCATTTTATGATAAATCTGGCTTCCAATGAAGGCGAAGAGCGTATAAAGTGCAGGTTCCCGGTGGACCTAGGTGTATTGTCAAATAGTACTAAAACGGTTTGACTGCTTAATGTGGGACAACGCCAGGGCCCTCCTGGTACCATAACCACTACAGCGGGCCTTAGTAGGTATGGAACTTCAAGAGTTCCTCTAAAGAGGACCCACCACTTTCCATGATTTTAATGTTGCCCTATTCCCTATATTTAACACGTTTTTACGAGATCTAAAAAAAATGAAATTAAATGGAGAAATTCACATCTCTGCATTTACCTCTATCCTGCAATTGAGCGCCTCCATTTTGGCTGCCTGTCAGTCATTGTTATAAGCTCCACCCAAAGCACATTTCAAGCAGCATAGAGAGCGAATAGAGAGATAAGCAGAAACAATGTTTCTATATCTTCTCCTCCAGGGCAATGTGTGCCCTGCCTGTGCCAGGACTGAACTGCATTGTGATATCAGTTGCTAAGTCTTTAAAATGTATTTCCATTTTTATCCTCGATAAGACATGTGACACATTTGGCGACTGTTTACAAGTGTGGTCTTTCTAGTGATTCCTATTTTCTCTTGAATTAACATTTTTGTGAATAACTCCGAAACAGGAATGAATTCCGCACACAGTTGGGTGTGACACACATAGTCCTTCCCAGTTGTAAAATCCACACTATTTGGGACTGTGATTAATTTATTCCCTCAGCAGCAGATAAATTCCAGATAGTCTATTAGCTAACTGCAGGAATAAGTAAAGTTAAAATTAACTAGTGACAAATACAGGGAATAGTGTACAGTATCTATAGGGGCAGGCAGTATGTGTACAGGTAGTGATATCTTTCTTTAGGGGGCAGTATATATATTGGTGGTGATATCTATAGGGGCAGGCAGTATGTGTACAGGTAGTGATATCTTTCTATAGGGGGCAGTATATATATTGGTGGTGATATCTATAGGGGCGGTATGTATACTGGTAGTGATACCGGAGAAACTGACGGAAGCCAAGCACAGAGAGATGGACACAGGTTTCTTCTGGAAGGAAGAGATTCTTTATTCGGTTCACCGATCGGGACTCAGAGGGACTAATGTCACCAAAATACAACAAGTTCTGAGCCCCGGACAATAGTGCAGGCTCCTTATATAGGCATATAACTCCTCCCATATTAAGCTCCACCCGCACATTCTCTTAACCAATCAATACAAATAAGAATTAACTTCCTGCTTGACCGCATGGCTTGTCCAGCACAATGGAGGAGGGGAATACTACATCCTGTATTCTCGCACATGCTCCGTACACTACTGATCGTATCTTGCCTCGTGCAACCAACTGATCGATACGTCAGCATATGCACGTACACATGCCACGCGGTAATCTCGGCCTACTAAATTTATTTTTACCGAGATTCCACCACAGTAGTGATATCTATAGGGGCAGTATATATATTGGTGGTGATATCTATAGGGGTGGGCAGTATGTATACTGGTAGCGATATCTATAGGGGGCAGTATGCATACTGGTGGTAGTGATATCTATAGGGGGCAGTATGTATACTGGTAGTGATATCTATAGGGGGCAGTATGCATACTGGTGGTAGTGATATCTATAGGGGGCAGTATGTATACTGGTGGTAGTGATATCTATAGGGGGCAGTATGTATACTGGTGGTAGTGATATCTATAGGGGGCAGTATGTATACTGGTAGTGATATATATAGGGGGCAGTATGCATACTGGTGGTAGTGATATCTATAGGGGGCAGTATGTATACTGGTGGTAGTGATATCTATAGGGGGCAGTATGTATACTGGAAGTGATATGTATAGCGACAGGCAGTATGTATACGGGTTGTGATATCTATAGGGGGTAGTATGTATGCCAGTAGTGATAACTATAGGGACAGGCAGTATGTGCAAAGCAAGTGGTATCTATAGAGGAAGCATGTATAATGGTAATTATATCTATAGGGGCAGGCAGTATGTATACTGCTAGTGAAATCTATAGGGGGCAGTATGCATACTGGTGGTAGTGATATCTATAGGGGGCAGTATGTATACTGGTGGTAGTGATATCTATAGGGGGCAGTATGTATACTGGTGGTAGTGATAGGAGGAATGCTGCCTATGACCCCAAGAACACCATTCCCACCGTCAAACATGGAGGTGGAAACATTATGCGTTGGGGGTATTTTTCTGCTAAGGGTACAGGACAACTGCACCGCATCAAAGGGACGATGGATGGGCCTTGTACCATCAAATCTTGTGTAAGAACCTCCTTCCCTCAGCCAGGGCATTCAAAATGGGTCGTGGATGGGTATTCCAGCATGGTAATGACCCAAAACACACAGCCAAGTGGCTCAAAAAGAAGCACACTAAGGTCCTAGAGTGGCCTAGCCAGCTTCCAGACCTTAATCCCATAGAAAATTTGTAGAGGGAGCTGACGGTTCGAGTTTGCAAACATCAGCCTTGAAACCTTAATGACTTGTAGAGGATCTGCAAAGAGGAGTGGGAAAAAAATCCCTCCTGAGATGTGTGCAAACCTGGTGGCCAACTACAAGAAACGTCTGACCTCTGTGATCGCCAACAGGTTTTGCCACCAAGTTGAAGGGATAAAATACTTATTTCACTCATTGACATGCAAATCAATTTATAACTTTTTTGACATGCATTTTTCTGGATTTTGTGGTGTTGTTGTTCTGTCTCTCACTGTTAAAATACACCTACCATTAATATTATATAGATTGATAATTTCTTTGTCAGTGGGCAAACGTTCAAAATCAGCAGGGGATCAAATACTTTACCCCCTCACTGTATACTGGTATGGATATCTATAGGGGGCAGTTGTTATAAGGGTAAGCAGTATGTGCAAAGCTAGTTATATACATGGGAAGCAGGTATTATGGTAATAAATAATAATTGATATCTACAGGGCAGTATGCAATGGAAGGGATTCCTATAGGGGCAGACTTTACAACACCAGTGGTATCTATAGGGGCAGCATGTATAATGGAAGTAGTATGGGGGCTGTATGTATAATAGTAGCAGCATGTTTAACGGTAGTAGTGGGGGCATTATGTATTGTGGTGGTGGTATGGGGGACAGTATGTATTGTGGTGGTGGTATGGGGGGCAGTATGTATTGTGGTGGTGGTATGGGGGGCAGTATGTATTGTGCTGGTGGTATGGGGGCAGTAAGTATTGTGGTGGTGGTTATAGGGGGGGCAGTATGTATTGTGGTGGTGGTATAAGGGGGCAGTATGTATTGTGGTGGTATGGGGGGCAGTATGTATTATTATGGTGGTATAGGGGGGCAGTATGTATTATTATGGTGGTATAGGGGGGCAGTATGTATTATTATGGTGGTATAGGAGGGCAGTATGTATTATTATGGTGGTATAGGAGGGCAGTATGTATTATTATGGTGGTGGTTTAGGAGGGCAGTATGTATTATTATGGTGGTATAGGAGGGCAGTATGTATTATTATGGTGGTGGTATAGGGGGGCAGTATGTATTGTTGTGGTGGTATAGGAGGGCAGTATGTATTATTATGGTGGTGGTTTAGGGGGGCAGTATGTATTATTATGGTGGTATAGGAGGGCAGTATGTATTATTATGGTGGTATAGGAGGGCAGTATGTATTATTATGGTGGTGGTATAGGGGGGCAGTATGTATTATTATGGTGGTGGTATAGGGGGGCAGTATGTATTATTATGGTGGTGGTATAGGGGGGCAGTATGTATTATTGTGGTGGTATAGGAGGGCAGTATGTATTATTATGGTGGTGGTATAGGGGGGCAGTATGTATTATTGTGGTGGTGGTATAGGAGGGCAGTATGTATTATTATGGTGGTATAGGAGGGCAGTATGTATTATTATGGTGGTATAGGAGGGCAGTATGTATTATTATGGTGGTGGTATAGGGGGGCAGTATGTATTGTTATGGTGGTGGTATAGGGGGGCAGTATGCATTATTATGGTGGTATAGGGGGGCAGTATGTATTATTATGGTGGTATAGGAGGGCAGTATGTATTATTATGGTGGTATAGGAGGGCAGTATGTATTATTATGGTGGTATAGGAGGGCAGTATGTATTATTATGGTGGTATAGGAGGGCAGTATGTATTATTATGGTGGTATAGGAGGGCAGTATGTATTATTATGGTGGTATAGGAGGGCAGTATGTATTATTATGGTGGTGGTATAGGGGGGCAGTATGTATTGTTATGGTGGTGGTATAGAGGGGCAGTATGTATTATTATGGTGGTGGTGGTATAAGGGGGGCAGTATGTATTATTGTGGTGGTATAAGGGGGGGCAGTATGTATTATTATAGTGGTATAGGGGGGTAGTATGTATTTTTGTGGTGGTATAGGGGGCAGTATGTATTATTACGGTGGTTGTATAGGGGGGCAGTATGTATTTTTGTGGTGGTGGTATAAGGGGGGCAGTATGTATTATTATGGAGGTGGTATAAGGGGGGCAGTATGTATTATTATGGAGGTGGTATAAGGGGGGCAGTATGTATTATTATGGAGGTGGTATAAGGGGGGCAGTATGTATTATTATGGAGGTGGTATAAGGGGGGCAGTATGTATTATTATGGAGGTGGTATAAGGGGGGGCAGTATGTATTTTTGTGGTGGTATAGGGGGCAGTATGTATTATTATGGTGGTGGTATAGGGGGGCAGTATGTATTATTATGGTGGTGGTATAGGGGGGCAGTATGTATTATTATGGTGGTGGTATAGGGGGCAGTATGTATTATTGTGGTGGTATAGGGGGGCAGTATGTATTATTGTGGTGGTGGTATAGGGGGGCAGTATGTATTATTGTGGTGGTATGGGGGCAGTATGTATTATTGTGGTGGTATAGGGGGGCAGTATGTATTATTGTGGTGGTATAGGGGGGCAGTATGTATTATTGTGGTGGTATAGGGGGGCAGTATGTATTATTGTGGTGGTGGTATAGGGGGGCAGTATGTATTTTTGTGGTGGTATAGGGGGGCAGTATGTATTATTGTGGTGGTATAGGGGGGCAGTATGTATTATTGTGGTGGTATAAGGGGGGGCAGTATGTATTATTGTGGTGGTATAAGGGGGGGCAGTATGTATTGTGGTGGTGGTATAGGGGGGCAGTATGTATTTTTGTGGTGGTATAGGGGGGCAGTATGTATTATTGTGGTGGTATAAGGGGGGGCAGTATGTATTATTGTGGTGGTATAAGGGGGGGCAGTATGTATTGTGGTGGTGGTATAAGGGGGGGCAGTATGTATTATTGTGGTGGTGGTATAGGGGGGCAGTATGTATTTTTGTGGTGGTATAGGGGGGCAGTATGTATTATTGTGGTGGTATAAGGGGGGGCAGTATGTATTGTGGTGGTGGTATAAGGGGGGGCAGTATGTATTATTGTGGTGGTGGTATAGGGGGGCAGTATGTATTTTTGTGGTGGTATAGGGGGGCAGTATGTATTATTGTGGTGGTATAGGGGGGCAGTATGTATTATGGTGGTGGTATAGGGGGGCAGTATGTATTATTGTGGTGGTATAGGGGGGCAGTATGTATTATTGTGGTGGTATTGTGATGTAATTCCAGTAAAATACAAGTTTAGCAGGCTAAGATTGCCACAAGGCATATGTATGTATATGTGTTTGTAGTATCAGTTAGTTAATAACACGTAGCTAAGATACTGTCATCACTGTACTGACCAGGTGCAGGAATGTAAGAACTGGAATTACGCGTCCCTCTCCTTTGTATCAGATGAGCCACGTGGTTAGACCGGATGGATGAGTTTAGACTCTATTCATTAAATAGGTTAAGGGTATGTGTGGGTGTAGTTAATTGTGGGAGGAGCTACAGTGCTATATAAGGAATGTACTCTATGTATTCAGTACTCAGACTTTGCTGTATTTTGGTGACGCTAGTCCCTCTGAGTCCCGATCGGTGATCCAATAAAGAATCTCTTCCTTCCTGAAGAAACCTGTGTCCATCTCTCTGTGCTTGGCTTCCGTCAGTTTCTCCGGTATCATTTGGTGCATTGGCCGGGAAGCTCATCGTTCAACGGTAGCTGAGAGGCAGAGGCGTGAGACGGTCTATCTTTGCCCACGTTCTCTACGGCTGCACCCCTGAACTTCTGCGTGGACCTCCCTTCGTCTCGGCGCCACTGGTCTGTTGTCCAGGAGATCATCGGCCTCTACGTGAGAAGTGCTGGGGTGTCCCCGTCGATGAGTGTGAACTCAGGTTCAGGAACGAGGAGGTAAGATAACTGCTGTTTTAGACGGCAGGACCCGCTAGGGGTATACCGATTGTGCGGTAGGCCCAAAGGGGTTTTTGAATCTGTATCTGCCCCCTCTGTCGGAGGGAAGGAGCGAAGGCGCACCGCTCGATCGAACGCTCTTTAGTCAGACCGTTTGATTTGGTTAGTCAGGCGGGGTCCTGGTGTAAATAGCCCTAGCCGGACACCGGTGTCTTGTCTAGACTAGCGTTCTAGGGTGTATATTACGTTCGCTAGGTCGGAGGGACCGGGAGACTAAGCGGCGCCTGTGTAAATTCGGTTCGCTAGTTCTCATCCTATCTGGGCTAAGTGGGAAGGCGTGTAAATTTGGAACCCACTAGACTTTTGATAGTACGACTAAGAGGCGCCTGTGTAAATTCGGTTCTCTAGCTCGTTGTATAGTGCGACTAAGAGGCGTCTGTGTAAATTCGGTTCTCTAGCTCGCTATATATGTGGTGATTGGGCAGTGTGGCTAACCAAAACGGGTGTATATAGTTTTAGGTAGTCCATTCAAGGTACTGGCCAATAGTTTAGTTGGGAATTGTAAATGTGTTAACGATTGTTTTAGTAAAGTGTATATCTTGTTAGATAGCGCGAGCTCAGCCGTCTAGCGAGAGTGTTGATAGTGTGTTGCTGTATTATAGTGCACGGTACCATAACCCTGTATATTTACTGACATTGTATAATAAGTACTAATCATTGTCGTCCATTGCATGTTTAACACCATAACCACTAATAATTGTATTGTGACCTTAACTTGTGCTTTGACCTATGCTAACCGTACTGTAACCGCTATTTGTAAAAGACGATGTTACTGGGTGTGTTATAGACGGGTAATTCGTATATAGAGAATTATAGCGTGGGTGACTGTGTAGTTACGCCAAAGGGCATAATATTGATTATATAGTGACTGGTGTAGCAGCTGTGTGTGTACGGGAATTCCCTGAGTGTTTATTGTTATGGTGTACGTTTCACTTGATAACCGTACCACGTGGTGCTGTTGCCAGAGGAAACGGGTGTGACTGTTGAATAGTACGCGTGTATAGTAATCGTTGTCGACGACGTTCCACTGTTAAATATGGGTGCGTCGCAGTCAACGATTCCGGATCCCTTAGGATGTATGGTTAAGAATTTTAAAAAGGGATTCAAAGTTTGTGATTTTGGGGTTAAGATGTCCCCTGTACGTTTGGTCACTTTGTGCACTAGGGAGTGGCCTACTTTGGTTGCGGCATGGCCGCCACGTGGCAGTTTGGATCCAACTCTGGTACAGCGCTTACACGTGGCTGTATCAGGTAGGCCTGAACTTTACGGCCAGTTTCCTTATATTGATTGTTGGAGACAGGCCGTAAATGACTCGCCAAAATGGCTCCGGACATGCCACGAGGAACAGTGTCGCCTCATGGTAGCTAGGACTTGTTCGTCCACTAGGGCTGGTGTTAGGCCCATTTTGGACACGCCCCCTGAGTCCGAGATCCCTTTGCCGCCCCCTTACTTTCCGGTAAGAGGAAGTGACGCAAATACAGGAAGTCCTGTAACCCTTCCCTCACTACCCTCATCCACTTCCGCTTCCTCCTCCAGTACAGGATCCACCCCCCCTCGTACTAAATCTCCCCTTCCGGAACCAGAACCCACCCCCATTAGAAACGAATATCCTGATTTGGCGCCACTTCAGACTTCCGGTCAAGCTTCATCTAGCTCGGCCCGAAGTGTTCTATTTACCACCTTTTCCCAAAACCAACCTCCCACATCCCCATACCCTATCTCTCCCCGACCGGAACCCATGACTGACGCTTCCCTACGTAGCCCCATCCAAACCCGACAGTTGACCGGTGCCCAACAATTGAGACACTATCAGATGCCTCTTCGTCTGAATCCCGGGTCAGCCTATATTAATGCCGCAGGTCAAATGGCACAAGCTGACCCTGTCTTCGTATATGTTCCCTTCACTACAACCGATCTTTTAAACTGGAAGACCCACAATTCCTCGTATACTGAGAAACCACAAGCCATGACTGATCTGTTCACCTCAATAGTACAGACGCATAATCCGACATGGGCTGATTGCCAGCAGTTACTAATGACTTTATTTAACAATGAGGAAAGGACAAGAATAAATCAAGCAGCCATTAAAGCATTAGAAGATAGAGCCCGTGCTTTGAATCAAGCTAATCCAGCAGCATGGGCCGCAACACATTATCCCAACACTGATCCCGATTGGAACGTAAATGGTGCTGATATGGTTCAACTCAGAGCCTATAGAGACGCTATAATTGCTGGCATGAAAGCCGGAGGAAAGAAAGCCATTAACATGTCGAAGACAGTTGAGGTGATCCAGAAAAGCGATGAAGCGCCCAGTGTCTTTTATGACCGATTATTGGAGGCGTACCGCTTGTACACCCCCTTTAATCCGGAAGACGCAGACAATTCCCGAATGGTTAACTCCGCCTTTGTCAGCCAAGCTTACGGAGATATTAAGCGCAAGCTACAAAAGTTAGAAGGGTTTGCAGGTATGTCAATCTCCCAACTAATGGAGGTAGCTAATAAGGTCTATATGAATAGGGAAACAGAAAGCAAGAAAGAGGAGGAGCGCAAGATGCGTAAAAAGGCTGATATGCTAGCGGTAGCGATCGCAGGCGTAGATAAACGGGGCCCAGATAGAGGCAATAATAGATGGAGTAGGGAGCCTTTGAGTAGGGATCAGTGTGCGTATTGCAAGGAAGAAGGGCATTGGAGGAACGAATGTCCGCAAAGAGAGCAGTACGAGAGAGACCAACCCAGGGCAGGCTACGGAAACTTTAGAGGCAGAGCGAGAGGTAGAGGAGGTCCCGGAGGGAGTAATGGTTATAGAGGGAGTAATGGGAACAGAGGAAGTGTTAGGGAAGATAGGTATATTCCAGCAGCGCAAAGGTCCCGCGATAGAGAAGGTAGGGACTTCGTAGGATTGGCTGACACGGTCATGGAGGACTATTGATACCGACCGGGCTCCATCCCCCTTGGTCGAGCGGAGCCTATGGTCGATGTATCAATAGGGGGGAAAAGGAGTGCGTTCATGATCGACACTGGTGCTGAACATTCAGTGGTGACTAATCTAGTTGCTCCTCCATCCGGAAGGACTATTACTGTGATAGGAGCAACTGGAAGAAGTGCTGAAAAAACGGTTCTTAAAAGTCGACTCTGTACATTGGGAGGCCACGTAGTAAAACACCAATTCCTTTATATGCCTGAATGTCCAGTCCAATTGCTGGGACGTGATATGCTATCCAAATTACAAGCGCAGATTACGTTCCTACCAGATGGAACAACATCTTTAAAGTTTAATGGACCTTCAGGTATTATGACTTTATCCGTACCAAAGGAAGAAGAGTGGCGACTTTATACAGTGTTGACTAGCCAAAACCCTAGGAGTGATGAGACATTGTTTAACATACCAGGAGTTTGGGCAGAGAACAACCCACCAGGACTGGCCCGCAATATTCCACCAATAAAAATTGAACTGAAACATGGGGTTTATCCAGTGAGCCTAAGACAATATCACATTCCGCAGAAGGCTAAGAAGAACATCCAATCCTATCTGGATAAGTTCATACGGTATGGTATCCTAAAATTCTGTACTTCCCCCTGGAACACCCCATTGCTGCCTGTTCAAAAGCCCGGCACAGATGAGTATCGACCTGTGCAGGACTTAAGAGCAGTCAATGATGCGGTTGTTAGCATACATCCAGTTGTACCCAATCCATATAACCTGCTTGCTTTAATTCCGGGCGGGGCTACTTACTTCACAGTCTTAGATCTCAAAGATGCCTTCTTTTGCCTCCGAATTGCCGCAGAAAGTCAATGTATTTTTGCTTTCCAATGGGAGAACGCTGTAACGGGCTCAAAACGCCAAATGACTTGGACAAGACTGCCCCAAGGGTTTAAAAATTCACCTACCCTATTTGGTTCAGCCCTAAGTCAAGATCTATTGGATTTCGAGTCCATCCCAGGAGAGTGTGTATTGTTACAATATGTAGATGACTTGTTGATAGCAGCAGTTACAAAAGAAATCTGTCAGCAAGCAACGCACGATCTACTACACATTCTCTGGAAGGCAGGATACAAGGTGTCTAGAAAGAAGGCTCAGTTGTGTTTGCCAACTGTCAAGTATCTAGGATTCCATATCTCTGAAGGTCAAAGAATTATGGGGCCAGAGAGAAAAGAAGCTGTCTGCCAAATACCAATACCCAAGAATAGAAGACAAGTGCGAGAATTCTTGGGGGCAGCAGGCTTCTGTAGGATATGGATTCCCAGTTATGCGATACTAGCAAAACCTCTGTACGCAGCTATCAAAGGTACAGAGCACGACCCCTTCCTATGGACCCAAGAACAGCAAACGGCATTTGAAGATGTGAAGAAGGCTTTGATGAGTGCCCCAGCATTAGGTCTACCTGATCACACACGACCATTCTACCTGTATGTACACGAGCAAAGAAGAATGGCTGTGGGAGTATTGACACAGTACTTGGGATCATGGCAAAGACCTGTTGCCTACATGTCTAAGCAACTGGATGCAGTGGCCAGCGGACTTCCACCTTGTCTAAGAGCCGTAGCTGCAGCCGCCCTGCTAGTAGCTGAAGCCGATAAACTCACTCTGGGTCAAGAACTTTATGTACGAGTCCCACATGCAGTACAGACGTTGTTGGATTACAAAGGAAATCATTGGTTTAGTAACAGCCGTATGACCAAGTATCAAGCAATGTTGTGTGAAAACCCAAGAGTGCATTTAGAGACTGTAAACACCTTAAATCCAGCTACCCTTTTGCCACAACCTACTGAAAGTCAACATGATTGTTTGGAAGTAATGGATGAAGTATTCTCAAGTAGACCAGATCTTCGTGATTTTCCCATCCAGAACCCCGATGTTCAATATTACACCGACGGCAGTAGTTATGTGAAAGAAGGGATCCGCTATGCAGGATATGCAGTAACAACCATAGACAAGGTGATAGAAGCTCGGCCACTGGCGAAAGGAACATCAGCACAAAAGGCAGAATTAATAGCACTAACACGAGCGTTACAATTGGCTGAAGGTTTAAGAGTAAATATCTATACGGACTCTAAGTATGCGTTTTTAACCACTCATGCCCACGGAGCTTTGTATAAAGAAAGAGGACTACTGAATTCAGAAGGCAAAGAAATCAAGTACGCAGCTGAAATCCTACAACTATTGGAAGCAGTGTGGGAGCCGAAAGAAGTCGGTATCATACATTGTCGAGCGCATCTGAGAGGAGATGGTGATGTAACCAAAGGAAATCGGATGGCAGATAGTGCAGCTAAGCGTGCTGCTGAATCAGGAAGACAGGAGTATGTAGGGCATATAGCTGCTCTTATACCAACTCCACTGTCCCAATGGACTCCAGTTTATACAGCTCAAGAAGAGGAGTGGTTAAAGACTGAACCGGGAAAGTATCTGGAGAACAAGTGGTATCAGCTAGAAGATGGAAGAATAGTTATACCAGCATCACTAGCAGTAGAAATTGTCCAAAACTATCACAACGGGACACATTCTGGGAGAGACAGTACTGAAGAATCTCTTAGAAAACATTTCTACATACCAAGATTGTCCAACTTGACTCAGGCCATTGTACGCAGATGTGTAACGTGTGCTAAGAATAATGCAAGACAAGGACCAGTAAAGCCACCAGGAGTTCAGTTTATGGGGGGACTCCCCATGTCCGATCTACAAATAGACTTTACAGTGATGCCTAAGTCGGGTGGACATCGTTACCTGCTGGTAATTGTGTGCACCTATTCAGGCTGGGTAGAAGCATGTCCTACTCGTACAGAGAAAGCAGGAGAAGTTGTGAGATTCCTGCTACGAGAAATAATACCCCGATATGGACTACCCTGTTCTATAGGATCGGACAATGGTCCAGCTTTTGTTCATCAGTGCCTACAACAACTGACTCATATGCTTGGTATAAAGTGGAGGCTTCATACTGCATATAGACCCCAGAGTTCTGGTAAGGTAGAGAGAATGAATAGAACTATAAAGAACCAGTTGGCTAAAATGTGTCAGGAAACCCAACTTAAGTGGAACGTTCTCTTACCCATAGCTTTATTGCGAATCCGCAGTACCCCTACCAGAAGGATGGGCCTCTCTCCTTTTGAAATCATGTATGGGCGACCACCTCCCGTACTTGGTAACTTAAGGGGGGACTTGAGTCAGTTGGGAGAAGGAATTACCCGGCAGCAGGTTGTAGAGTTGGGTAAGACTATGGAGGAGGTACAGAAATGGGTACAAGATAGATTACCTGTGAATATTTATCCCCCTGTTCATAGTTATCATCCAGGAGATCAAGTGTGGATTAAAGAGTGGAATAATGTACCGTTAGGGCCCAAGTGGAGAGGTCCTTATGTTGTTCTTTTGTCTACCCCTACAGCGATAAAAGTAGCAGAAGTGACTCCGTGGATACATCACTCCAGGGTTAAACCAGCAGCAGTCGATTCTAGGCAAGTTACAGCAGATCCAGAGAATCCCTGCAAGATCCGGTTAAAACGCACTACTCAGTCGGAGTAACGAGGAATTATTGTGGATTACAAATTTTATTGTTACAGGTGTGAGTGAGAAGGCCATAATAAAGCCTGTCCGCTTACCATCACATAGTGTATAAGCCAGGAAAGTCTCGAAGGGACACCTGTGAAGATGAGCAGAACTCCATTCCCTGCAGCCCCTCACATCCTGGAAGCTGAGGCGCCATCGCACGGACGAAGACTGAGGATGACGGCGAAAGATGTGCTTTTGATAGTGTTTATTTATATGTGTTTTTATATTCAGGAAGGTAGAGGTACCGACACTCCTAGCTGTGAGGTATGCATTAAGACTACGAGAACAGGTAACCATATTTCCCAAACCCTAATTTGGCATTCACAATACGAATGTAAAGGAGATGTATCGAGATGTAGATACTTAAATATAGATTATAGTGTGTGCCATTTAGGAGTAGGAGAACCTAAGTGCTTCAGTCCGGAGTATCAGCCTCGTACAATCTGGTTGACTCTCAGGAATGGAGATCCTCAGGGGACCCTAATTAATAAAACGGTGTTAGAATCCGTACATTCTTCGGGTGTTCTGCTATTTGATGCGTGTAAAGCGATATCGAGTGGTAGAAAGCCGTGGAATGTATGTGGGGATCTTAGATGGGAGAGGACGTATGGGTCTAACGATAAATATATTTGTCCCAGTAGCAAAAATAAATATGTAAGTCCTAGATGCCCAAATAGAGATTATAACTTTTGCCCATATTGGTCTTGTGTGGGGTGGGCAACTTGGGGACAGACAGTAGACAAAGACATGATAGTGACTAAGTTGCCGACTAGCCCTTATTGTAAGTCTATGGAATGCAACCCAGTCCATATACTCATTAATAACCCCGACAAGTTCTTAGATAAGTATGGAAATTTATTTGGGTTTCAAATATACGGGACGGGTTTAGATCCTGGGACATTATTGTTTATAGGAATAGAGACTGATACGGTATCCTCCCAGACTCATCAAGTATACCATTCCTTTTACGAAGAGATGAGTATAGATAATAAGATCCCCCATAATGCTAAAAACCTGTTCATCGATTTAGCTGAAAGTATTGCCGGTAGTCTTAATGTTACCAACTGCTATGTGTGTGGAGGTACTAACATGGGAGACCAATGGCCTTAGGAAGCAAAGGAGGTAATGTCCGGTTCTGAGGCAGTTCAACAATTAATATCTACACAAGCCGATTATCATATGAGTGTTAGAGGTAAATCTGAGTGGAGATTAAAGACCTCCATCATAGGTTATGTTTGCATAGCAAGGAAAGGAATAATGTATAATACTTCTGTAGGAGAATTAACTTGTCTAGGGCAAAAAGCTTATGATGATGATACAAAGAATACAACTTGGTGGTCGGCTTCAAATGTCTCAGAACCATCTAACCCGTTTGCTAGATATGCCAATTTAAAGGATGTGTGGTTTGATCTATCCATCACATCTACTTGGAGAGCCCCAGCAAATTTGTACTGGATCTGTGGTAAGAAAGCCTATTCGGAGCTGCCACAGGACTGGGAAGGGGCATGTGTGTTGGGTATGCTCAAACCATCCTTCTTCTTGTTACCGATTGAAACAGGTGAGACTTTAGGTGTTAAAGTGTATGATGTGAATCATAGGAAGAAAAGGGGACCCATAGAGATAGGCGCCTGGGAAGATGATGAATGGCCTCCCCAGCGTATTATAGATTACAATGGGCCAGCCACGTGGGCTGAGGATGGTACCTTTGGTTATAGAACCCCTATTTATATGCTCAACCGTATTATAAGATTACAGGCGGTGGTTGAGATTATCACAAATGAGACATCACAAGCGCTCAATCTTCTAGCGAAGCATAACACCAGGATGAGGACAGCAGTCTACCAAAATAGATTAGCCTTGGATTACCTTTTGGCAGTAGAGGGAGGTGTATGTGGGAAGTTTAACCTAAGTAATTGCTGTCTTCAAATAGATGACGAAGGGCAAGCAATAGCTGAGCTTACTAGCCATATGGTTAAACTAGCGCATGTGCCTACTCAGGTATGGAAAGGGTACAATCCAAGTAGTTGGTTTGGTAGCTGGTATGAGTGGTTTGGAGGGCTTAAGGCAGTGGTAGGTGGAGTCCTACTAATTTTAATGTTGTGTCTACTCCTACCGTGTCTTATACCCTTAGTAGTTAGGTCTGTGCAAAGCCTGATAGGAAGTATAGCAGAGAGGAAGGCTGCTGCACAGATAATGGCGATATATAAGTATAAGGCTCTAGATCAGGGAGAACCAATGCAAGAAGATGAATGTTGAAGATTCACATCATAAGATAAGTCTGGTCTGGTTCATGGTAACCTGAGGTATATGCAAACCAAGGTTAAGTGATGCCTCAAGTAATTGTGAAATATCAGAGGCATCAAAGGGGGGAATGTGATGTAATTCCAGTAAAATACAAGTTTAGCAGGCTAAGATTGCCACAAGGCATATGTATGTATATGTGTTTGTAGTATCAGTTAGTTAATAACACGTAGCTAAGATACTGTCATCACTGTACTGACCAGGTGCAGGAATGTAAGAACTGGAATTACGCGTCCCTCTCCTTTGTATCAGATGAGCCACGTGGTTAGACCGGATGGATGAGTTTAGACTCTATTCATTAAATAGGTTAAGGGTATGTGTGGGTGTAGTTAATTGTGGGAGGAGCTACAGTGCTATATAAGGAATGTACTCTATGTATTCAGTACTCAGACTTTGCTGTATTTTGGTGACGCTAGTCCCTCTGAGTCCCGATCGGTGATCCAATAAAGAATCTCTTCCTTCCTGAAGAAACCTGTGTCCATCTCTCTGTGCTTGGCTTCCGTCAGTTTCTCCGGTATCAGTATAGGGGGGCAGTATGTATTATTGTGGTGGTATAAGGGGGGCAGTATGTATTATTGTGGTGGTATAAGGGGGGGCAGTATGTATTGTGGTGGTGGTATAAGGGGGGGCAGTATGTATTATTGTGGTGGTGGTATAGGGGGGCAGTATGTATTATTATGGTGGTATAGGGGGGCAGTATGTATTTTTGTGGTGGTATAGGGGGGCAGTATGTATTATTGTGGTGGTATAGGGGGGCAGTATGTATTATTGTGGTGGTATAGGGGGGCAGTATGTATTATTGTGGTGGTATAGGGGGGCAGTATGTATTATTGTGGTGGTATAGGGGGGCAGTATGTATTATTGTGGTGGTATAGGGGGGCAGTATGTATTATTGTGGTGGTATAGGGGGGGGGCAGTATATGTGGTGGTTGTGCTGGTGGTCTCTCTGGCTGTGACAATCCAGACTGACAGCTCCTCCCCGGCCCCTCCTCCTGTTGCCGTGGCCCCGCCCACCCGGAAGTAGTTCCAGCATGGCGGCTCCCAGTGTGTTCTGCCCGGGGCTCCTCAGGCACAAAGTGGCGATTGTTACCGGGGGAGGAACCGGCATCGGCAAATCTATAGCGGCCGAGCTGCTGGAACTAGGTCAGACCCATCACCCTCAGCCATCCCTCCCACTGACAGCCATATCACCCTCGGCCAACCACCTAACTGACAGCCATATCACCCTCGGCCATCCCTCCCACTGACAGCCATATCACCCTCGGCCATCCCTCCCACTGACAGCCATATCACCCTCGGCCATCCCTCCCACTGACAGCCACCGGGATCCCAGCCATGCCCGTGTAATATCACTCTCAACACCTTCAGCCAAACCTTCTTACTGCCAGTCACTGGATTCCTGACAAGCTTCATGTGAAGGGTAGAGTCTGACCTTTCCTTTTACCCTCCCATCACCTTCAGCCACTCCTTTCACTGTCAGTCACTGGGATTTCCAGCCATGCCCCTGTCATATTCCAGCCATCACTGCCAGACACTGGGATCCCAGCCAAGCTCCATGTGAAGGGCAGATACTGACCCTCCTTTCAGCCTCAGCCACCAGCCTAAAGGGCAGGCAGTGTATAACAAGGGCAGTAAGGCAGGGGGAATAAAGAGCAATATAGATGTGATAGATGATATATATCTCTCGCTCTCTCCTACAGGGCCACACTCCACTCTCCCCTCCAGTTCTGCTACTTTCCCACCATGTCTATTTGCTGTCTCCCTCAATACCCTTCCTAATGTGTTTTTATACCCCACCTGCTCTAGATTGTAAGCTTGTTTGGGCAGGATCCTAAACTACTTTTTGTTCCTGTTACACTTTGTTATTGTCTCGTTTGGTAAATTCCCCTCTTATCGTAAAGCGCTGCGGAATAAGCTTGCCCTATATAAATACCAATAATTCTAATATAGGATGTTCTATCCCTCTATAGGAGTACTAGAACATCCAGGAGCTTTTACTGAGAGTTTACAGAGAGCAATGTCAGTGTGTGTCAATGCATTTAGCAAAACTAACTGCAGGCATCCCACATTATTATGTTGTTAAATTGGAGAGTTACACATGGCATGCAATACAGTGGTTTGTTTATTCAATAAGTAGGTTATTATTGTGGAATGTGAACAGAATCTGAACTACTCCCATCTTGACAATGTTCACATTAAAATGAAAATTCAATGTTTAGTGAATAAATCCTTAAATATACAGAATGCATTGGCAGGATATTCAGGTATTTTTCTACTGTATTTCTGCTGCGCCTGACTTTATCTTATCCCTTCATATTTCTATTTCAGGGGTTTATATATATATTTGTAATTTTTGTATAAATCATAATTTTTTTTTCTCAAAACTTTATGGTAAACCTGATCATTTTTGGAAGTGACCTGCTATTTGTCTCCCAGGTTGCAGTGTGGTCATCGCCTCCCGTAACCTTGGACGTTTAAAAGAAGCCGTGATAGATCTCACAGCTAAAATCTCCCCTTCAACTCCCTCTGTAGTGACACCAATTCAGTGTAACATCCGCAAAGAGGAAGAGGTATGGGGAAACATCGCACCTACATTTTAGAATGCAAATTTGGCTTTTTATGATAAAATCTCATTGTCTTTATTCATATTCTGTGTTAGATTATGAGTGAAAGGGTTTCTCCCCCCAAAAAAATTATTGTAAAGGCCAAATAGCTGAATTGGTTTCATTCTTATTTGGCCTTAAAGGACCACTATAGGCACCCAGACCACTTCAGCTTAATGAAGTGGTCTGGGTGCCAGGTCCATCTAGGGTTAGCCCTGCCTACTGTAAACATAGCAGTTTCAGAGGAACTGCTATGTTTACATATGGGTTAATCTAGCCTCTAGTGGCTGTCTCATTGACAGCCGCTAGAGGCGCTTCCGCGCTTATCACTGTGGGTTTTCACAGTGAGAAGACGCCAGCGTCCATAGGAAAGCATTGAGTAATGCTTTACTATGGACTGAATGCGCGCGCGGCTCTTGCCGCGCATGCGCATTAAGCCGATGACGACCGGAGGAGAGTCCCCTGTGCCGAGGGAGCCCGGCGCTGGAGAAAGGTAAGGGATTAACCCCTTGCTCCCCTTCAGCCGAGCGGGGGGGGGGGGGGGGGGCCATGAGGGTGGGACCTATTAATACTATAGTGCCAGGAAAACGAGTTTGTTTTCTTGGCACTATAGTGGTCCTTTAAACTTGAAATTCAAAATGTGTAATTTCTTTACAGCAGACATTTGAGTCACATCATGTCATCAAACCAGTAAGAAAGTTATTAGATTATCATAACGTTATAGCATTTTTGGGTTGTGCAGCTTCATAAAGGTTACTAACATGCTGACATATTGAAAGTGTTACACAATACACAGCGACTCCTGCTAGTATTTACAGACTGAGAGATTTTCCTCTATAGGTAGAATCCCTTGTAAAATCTACGTTGGATCTCTACGGGAGGATTGATTTCCTGGTAAACAATGGCGGAGGTCAGTTCCCGAGTCCCAGCGAAGCAATCAGTTCCAAAGGGTGGAATGCGGTGATAGAAACTAACCTGACGGGAACATTTTATTGCTGTAAAGCAGGTAAACAATAAATATGGCTACAGATATCTGAGTCTGGACAGAGGTTGACTGGATTGACTGAATCGGCGATGAAGGAGGTAAGTGAGAGAATGAAGCAGATATGGAGGATGTGTGAATGGTATATTGTCTTAACGTAGACCAGCCATGGGCTTGTTATAAAGAGGAATATTTGGAATAGAAGTGTGTGAATATATATTTATTCCCATGGTGCAGGGAGTGTGAGACAGGGATTTAAAGAATTAGGTAAATCATTTCTGATCTACTAACCCCCTAATCTCTCACTGGGTCAGTGTATAATGCCTGGATGAAGGAACACGGAGGAGCCATTGTGAATATCGTAGCAGACATGTGGAAGGGGTTTCCTGGCATGGCGTAAGAATTTTAATTATGCATCTCTACAAGCTCCACAGAAATTAATATTTCAAAATTGTGAACTGGAGTTAATGAAAGAAACAAACAATGTTGCATTAACCATACACAAATTGAGTGTAAACATTGACATTTTCATGTATTTTGCATGAAATCTAGTCCAGAGATTGATAAACACTGCTATAGCATATAGCAATAGGCGCTCAGACCACTTCATGTCAGTGTCCTGTCTGTTCTTTTTATATTTTGTTGCCACTTTCAGTAAGCTGTACTGTTTGTAATGCCTTTGCGTTCCTTACAAATACCTATAAGCTGGCTATTTGACCATTTTTATTTATCAATTTTTGTCACCTCTACTGTATGTAAAAAAACAAAACAAAAAAAACACATCACATCATTTTGGCTTCATACCAACATTTCAGACCCTGTGTGCAATATTACAAGATAAATTACTCTGTAAAACTTTTCATTCCCCAAATATTTTTATAAAGGCTGAACAAATAAGTGAAGAATAAAAATGTTGTAAATTTACATAATTCTATTTTTTACATTTTCCATCAAAGCAATATATCCACAAAATCGCCCTGTTATATGTTTATAATCTAATTATGCATCCCTTACTTCAAATAACTATTATGCTGATATTGTCTCACTCAAAGTGGTAGGAAATTAAGGGGTTGTACAAAATCCCATTCTGCTCCTCCAACTATCCAAAGCTTTATCAGTCTTCCTGGAAAAAAAAAAAGCAGACACTATAAAAGGCAGGTTTATTTATTTTGTTTGTTTACACCATTAATTTATTAATCAGCCACAAAGCACATATTACAGCATTCTTTGTGCTTCTCTGTTAATTAAATTACCATGATTAATGCCGGTCTTGGTCTTCAGCACTTTCTTGATTCTCTTTGTTATTTTTATTTGTTTGTTTTGTGCTTTAACCCAAGACTGGCTTTTATAGTTTATAGGTTTAACCCCTTAAGGACACATGACATGTGACATGTCATGATTCCCTTTTATTCCAGAAGTTTGGTCCTTAAGGGGTTAATAAAGCCATTTTGTGTCTTGTTTTAACAATAGTATAACTTTAGTCTCTCCCTGTCAATGCTTCTCTCACGCCCTTTCATTTATATGTCTCCTTGTCAGCGTAATTTGTGCTCGAACATATCTCAATCTTACATTTCCTGCCTTTATTCCACAAGTTGCACCTGTAGTTATAATTCCAGTCTTTTATATGATGTTTTAACATGTCAATAATTAAGCCACTTCTCCTTTGTCCGTAACAGCCATACTGGAGCAGCTCGAGCAGCTGTGGATAACCTCACCAAGAGCCTAGCTATCGAGTGGGCACACAATGGTGTTCGGATCAACTCCATCGCCCCTGTGAGTAAATATCATCTGCATCTTTTACTTGCATCACTATCCCATGTTACTTGTGTAGCCGTTATATCCCTGATCAAACAAGTGGACTCCATGAGCTCATGCTTAGTGGAATTTAACTATTAGCTATGTGACTGTTAACACTGTTACAATGTAACTAGTTTGATATCCGCCTTTTGCTTCAATGTCTAAATATTAATACCTCTATTATTCGTTCTGCAGGGAACAATCTTTTCAAAGACTGCTGTTGAAAATTACAAAGATATGGGTCCAAGCATGTTTCAAAACTATATCCCAAAAATACCTGCCAAGCGACTGGGTCTTCCTGAAGAGGTAACATTATGTACATTTGTGACCCAGGACTAATGAACTTACTGATATGTACCCACTAAGGGGATTATTATACACATTGTTCTAAACTGAAATGCAAATGGAAAGATTTAAGCTAACATAGCTGTTGCAAACCTGTTGGACAATTAACTTGAATAAAATTGCAGAGAACAGCACACCTTTGTGAACACGACTTCCTTGAAGGGCCTGAGGTTTTGGATAGGTCTCTAGAAGGTCTACTTTGTTATGGGGACTTTATTAATCGGTGAATGGTGGGTCTAAGACATCACTCGTGGAAGGGCTAGGCATAGCGTAGTCATTTGGGTTTGAGGGTCAAGGCAGCAACAGTTCGTAAGCATGAGGTCAAGTCCACGTCCAAACATAGACAATGGTCTGTAATATGAGGGGGAAGGGCAGTGGTCCAGGAAAGACCAGGACCGAAAGAACACTGGATCTTTGCAGCAAATGCATCGGACCAACAGAGCACCAATATGGGCATTAAACACTCGTTCGTGCCATTTGGGAGGCCAAAAAAACGATTCAAGAAAAGGGTGCAAAGCACTCCAATTCCATTTTGAAGGACACATGAGACCTCTGTGGTGCCAGTTACTACAAGACCATGAGATCGATTATCGCAAAAGGAAGCAACTTTTGCCAAAGTTACTTGTGGCCTTAGTGACACCAAGTGTGATCAGAGTTACCACATGCGCAACAGATATCCTAACATCTGGACGCCTCCGCCATAGGAAACTAGGTATCTAGTTAGGGGCCTTATGGTGGCTCTGACAGATGACTAAGGGGCTTATGGTGGTTAGGGGCCTTATGGTGGCTGTGACAGATGACTAAGCTGTGACTAGAGACAAATTAGAAAACAGATCAGCTCTTTTTGCTTAAACTTCATTTCACTACAATTTGTATTTTTTTCTGTCATATGGTGGCAGTAACTCATGGGTTTTGCTCCTCCCTGTGGACAAGACATTTAACAAGCATCTTGATTAAAAAGGACCCTCCCCCTTTTCCTATAAGAAGCAGAGCCGCAAAACCTACCCCAGTCTTCTTTCTTGTATTGATAGGGAAGGACAGGACATTCACTGGGTGAGACACACGGGCTGTCTGTCTGGGGGATCTGGTCCGAGAGCTGCCTGGGCGGTAAGCTGAGACCCATGCTCCTTTTTTTGTTTTTGTTTTTGTTACGGAGCAATCAGAGGTTGGTGTTCTATATGCCGAGAATGGTTCCGGCAAAAGGCTTCCGGGAGGCGGAGCTTGTTCCTGAGCAAGCGCACAGCGGTGGAACGCACGCCCGGGTGGTGATGTGTTCCACCTAAGCTTCCGGGTGTGCAAAAACGCATGCTCAATCCAGAAGTTTAAAGAGATATGCACAAAAAAAACGCGAAAATTTGATTTCTGGCGCAATAAAAGAGCTGTGCTGGTACCCACTGACTGCATGGATGCAGGTCAGAAGAGGTACGCCGTGTCACCTGCCCCCCCACACGGCTCAGAGGTATTTTGAGGTAAGATTAATATAAATCGTTACTTTATATTGGGATTTGACAATCATTCTAAGCCTCCGTTTTATATTTCTCTAACAGATATGTCTAGCCCAGCCTATCCTGAGATGGACAAGGAAAATTAGCTACCCCCATGCCTAGAAAGGCTACGGTAAAATCCAAACATCTAGTTTGCAGTGATTGTGCAACTCCTCTTCCAGACGGATCAAGGAAGAAAATATGCAGTCAGTGTACTGCAAACTCTTTGGAAAGAGATAAGCAAAAGGATATGTAATCTTTCCTAACCTGGTTCCAAGAGAATCTGGCCCAAACCTTGGAGACTATTAAAGAGTCTAAAAAGGTAGAATCCCCTATACAACAGAGGATCAAGAAAAGATCTACATCTGAATCATCATTCCGGAGAATGTATTTCCTCTATAGACTCGGATGAATCAGGATCCTCATCAAGTGAACCGGCGGGGTTTCCTTCGGATGCAATCCGAAAATTTACTAAAGAGGTTAATCGAACAATCCTGCCTCAGGGATCTGAGAATCCCAAAAGAGGTTTTTGTTCAACAAGGCCTGGTTGATCTAATATTCAGGGAATGGAAAAACCCTGAAAAACGTGTCTTCATTTCCAGACACTTCAAGGATATCTTCAAACTGGCTGGCGAAGTTATCTGGGAAGATCTCCCAAAAGTAGATGTTCAGGTGGCGCAGATTGCTAAAAAAAAAACCACTATCCCTATAGGGGAGACTTCAGCTTTAAAGAATCCTATGGATAAAAGAGCCGAAACCTCTTGTAGGCGGGCTTATCAGACGTTCCGGTTTTCAATGCAGAGCTTTACTGGCAGGAGCAGCAGTCGCCAGAGTAAATGGCGTTTGGCTAAATACGGTCCAAGAAATGTTATCTTCTGACCAGGTTAATGAACTTAGCCACATGTTTCAGAACATGCATTTGGCAAACGAATACCTTTTGGATATGTCGGTAGAAGTTCTTAAATTGGCATCCAGAATTATGGGTTTGTCTTCTGTAACAAGACGTGCCTTATGGTTAAGGTTTTGGTCGGCGGATACAGCTTCCAAATCGGTCCTTAGTGAACTCCCACTGGAAAAACCAACATTATTCGGCGCTCCCTTAGAGGAAATCATTCGGCAAATGTCAGAAACCAAAAAGGCGCTTCCTCAAGATAAGAAGTTCTCCTGGAGACCAGGGTACAGGAATTACCAGTATAAAAATAGGGGATCTTATCAAGAGAGACCACAATTTTTTTCAAAGAAAGGATAAAAATCGGAGATTTGAACAAAGTGAGGTCAAAAGAACCTTTAGAGACAAAGAGAGCCTTTTTTTCTTATATATTCTTTATTTTTCGTGCTGACCGGTTTCAAAAGAACATGAGTGGCTTACGCAGAAACCTATTTTGTGATTCAACGGTAGGTATGAATGCACGCAATACAGTGTTATTGGTACCTTTTTGAGTTTCGTAGCCTGTGACCTGCGCAGAGGCCGGTTAAGGTGTCTATTGCTCCAGTATCTGTCAGCTTTTTCCTTTTCATTTTTCACATACAGTGAAACATTTCATAGCATAATAAACCATATTAAAATAAAATACAACTAAGTAGTTCAAAAGCACGAGTGAGATTTCGCTATCCCGGTTCTGTCATTTCTATTTGTCTTAGATGTCGTATTGTTCCCATAAAGAGAGACCGTTTTTGACGCCAGAAGTGTGGGAGGAAGGCTCCAATATTTTTTTTCCAGTATGGGAACAGACCACAAAAAATCCGTGGGTTCTAAGGCTTATCCAACGGGGACACAAGATTTCTGCTATCAACATACCAGTCTTCAAAAAGAACTCAGGCTCTATATTGTCAGACCATGCTTCTTCTACACAAAAGGGTGATAGAAAGAGTACCACAAAAGCAAAAGTTTCGGAGAGTCTATTCAAGATTTATTTCTGGTTCCAAAACCAGACCTCTCTTTTCGGCCCATTCTGGATTTAAGGAATATAAACCGGATTATCCCCTATCACAGATTTCGCATGGAGTCAATCGCTTCGATTTTTCCTCTCTTACAAAGAGGCGATGTTATGGTAAAAATAGACTTAAAGGATGCTTATCTACATGTTCCGATTGCTACCACTTCAAGAAAATATATAATATAAGAACGGGCTCTGCCGTTCGGTCTGTCATCCGCTCCAAGGATATTTACAAAGATCCTATCATTTGAAGGAATTGGGAATTTCGATATCCCTTATTTGGACGACTGGCTTCTAATGGCACATACAGAAAATCAGCTGCGCAAGGACCTGCAGGTCACTATAAGAGTTCTTCAAGACCATGGCTGGATCTTAAATCTAAAAAAGTCAGTTTGCGTTCCAACAAGAGAAATAGAGTTTCTCGGCTTCAAGATCAATTCAGTCTCCATGTCAATTTTTCTTCCCAAACGAAAAAGGAGGAAAATCCGAAAAACGATTTCCAATCTCCAAAGGATGGGAAGTTGTTCCTTCAGACAGGCCATGGGCGTTTTGGGACTTCTAATTGCCACTTTTCCGTCAGTCAATTGGGCAAGGTCAGAGGTCAGACCATTACAGTGGAACATCCTGAATACCTGGTCAAAAAAAGAGTAAGATCGAGACGAA
Organism: Pelobates fuscus; assembly: GCF_036172605.1. Lineage (NCBI taxonomy): Eukaryota > Metazoa > Chordata > Amphibia > Anura > Pelobatidae > Pelobates > Pelobates fuscus. The sequence continues at coordinate 11,734,200 of NC_086324.1, read as the reverse complement.
AGATTCTTGTTATCCCCTCAAGTGAAAACTCAGCTTGCTTGGTGGAAAACCTCAGAGTGCCTATCAGGAGGATTATCTTTTCGTCCAAAGGACTGGCTAATAGTCACTACAGACGCTTCAAACTCAGGTTGGGGAGCGCACTTAGGCTCCACCATGTTCCAAGGAAAATGGTCGTCCAGGGAGGCAAAGGAATCTACAAATTTCAGAGAATTATTAGCAGTTCTGTACGCTCTACATCACCTCAGCCCTTGGTTACTTCAAAGAGCGGTCAAGATCCAATCAGACAATCGTACAGTAGTCTCTTATATCAATCGCTAAGGAGGAACCAAAGTAAGTAAGCTTTACAGTCTTTGTGCAGATATTATGGAATGGGCACAAAAAATCTGGAAGACATCGCGGCAGTTCACATAAGAGGCAGCGACAGTATAATAGCCGACGATCTAAGCAGGGGAAAGTGGGACCAAAAGGAATGGTCATTGAACCCAGACATTTTCAGAATCCTGACAGATTCGGAGTGCCGGATGTAGACTTGATGGCAAGAGCTTTAAACAAGAAGGTTTACCATTTTGCCTCCCTATTCAGAACAGATCAACCCAATTGGATAGATGCTCTATCAATAAAGTGGGACTTTCGCCTGGCTTACGTCTTTCCACCTCTGCCATTAATCCCAAAGGTCCTCCTCAAGATACAAACAGAGCGAGAATATTGGCAATAATCCCTTATTGGCCTAACAGAGTCTGGTTTTCGGGTCTAAAGAAGATGACCATCAATTATTGGGAGCTTCCGGGGGGCGGAGTCTGACCGCCGAGGTGAACAGACGTGCAGGGACAGAGCTCCCGACGGACAAGCGGAACAACGGGCAAAAACTACGGCTTTATAGCCCAAAGACCCCCCAACGTGTGCCACCCACATCGGGGACACACCAAGGAAACGGGGGATACCCATCTGAAGCTGTTCGGGACATACCGCCCAATAAGCTATCTGAGGCCTGCGGGAGATGGAGCTGGGGAGAGGCGGCCGCTCTCTCCGGAGCCGGACACCCCGACAAGCACGACTAGCCGCTGAACCCTCCCCCCCCCCTGGACCGGTGGGGGTCATCCCGGTCCCCGCAAAGCAAGCGGACAAGCGACGGCGATCGATCTCGTTAATCTGGCAGACACACGAGTCAAGCGAGGCAAGTCCAAGATGGCCGCCCGTAACGGTTCACAGAGGAAAGCCGCGAGCACTCAAAGAATGCCTTCCTCCTTGGAAGTCCTCGACTGGCTGTGCTCTGCCTTCTATAACCTACAATGCAGCAGGGGTATACCTCACTCCCATGCGGCGCAGGCAGTGGCCGGGTGGATTAGGCCAGTGACCCGCAGACGCTACTATGGAGACCCCCTGCAGGTATTCAGCTCACAGAAAATACAAGCGGCTCCCGCAGGGAAGAAACTCACACAGAGGCAGCGGACTGGGCCCTGCGCATCACCCCAACGCAAGCTACAGCAGAAGCAAGACCTCCGACAAGCGAAAACTCCTTATGCCCAGCGCTGCAGATTTCAGACACCCTCATCAACCATAACCCGCAGACCTGACTGGCTCCACATGTCACGCCCGAAGCTCAGAGATCTAGAACATTGCTCCGACCTGCTGAACCGCGGGAAACATCATCGCACGCCGGATGCCTGGCTCTCAGCCACACACCAGCTACAGAAGCCCCAGGAACCAAAGACTCACACGATCAGCGAGCGGCACCCAGAAGGGATAGGATGAGCCCAGGAGACGGCGCAGGGTCCGGCAGGCACATCCTGGTAAAGTGGGGCTCCTCCATCATGCCTTTTTACATGAGAACTGCTCCTTACAAACAGTACAGACTTTTGAACTGCCATCATCGACAAGTCACTACACGGACTACTTACTCCAGCACACCAGTGGCGTAGGGTGAAGGTTTGCAGTAACCTCTCTCCCTGCCACCACTTCGGTCAGCAGAGCTACATAAGTATTTCTTTGCTTATCATTTTGCAATTAACGGTTTCCAAATGCTTAATAACATGTATGATTTTTAGTATTTAAGTACTGCAAGCGGTGATAACTCAATACGTTCGAGACATAAATATGACGAAATGTGCGAGCCACCTAGCTCAGCTTTTTATATTTTGAAAGTGTACAAAGTTAACTAGCCGGTTAGATCCTACTTTTTATTAGAGTGGTACAACACATAAGCACTAAATTTAGCGAGTTATGTAGGGCCTCCACCGGGCTCCACACACCCTGGAAAGCCAGCAAACAGCTAGATGTAACGAAAATATTACTAGTTAAATGCATATATGTTCATATAACTTTTATACAAAAAATGTGCACCGATTTTCTGTGCCACAACTGTTCTGCTTTGTCTATTTCAATATATGTTCCTGCTGTTGGGGCAAGACACGACTGCTTGTTAAACTAACTCATGCACGTAAAAAATAAAGAATTTAAAAAAAAAAAAAAAAAAAAAAAAATTATTGGGAGCTTCCCAGATCAAACCTTCTCATCGTGAACAGGGACCTGCCCTTGAAAGTGCTTGAAATATTCAGGTTGACGGCTTGGCTACTGCAAGGCTGATTCTTCGAAACAAAGGTTTGCAAGAAGACAGAATAGCGGTCTTACTCCACGCTACTAGAAAACCGACATCTAAGATATACTTTATTTCTTCACTGGTGTAAGGATCACCAGTTCCCGGTTTTACATCCATCCATAGATAACATTCTCCATTTTTTACAAGACGGGTTTGAAGCTGGCCTGGGAGTCTCAACTCTCAAAGTTCAAATATCAGCCTTGAATCTTTTTCTACTTAAGGATTTGGCATCCAATGTCTTCATCAGAAGATTTTTTTTTTTTTAGGTCCATCGGCCTCAAAAGACCACCTAAGCGATCGGTGTTTCCAACTTGGGACTTGGCCCTGGTCCTACAAGCTCTTAGTGTTCATCCTTTTGAACCTTTGGAGGAAGTTCCATTAAAGATTTACTCTCTTAAAGTTTTGTTTCTGGTAGCCATCACGTCGGCCAAAAGAGTGGGAGAACTTCACGCTCTATCCTCCTCGGATAAATTCACCAAATTTTACGAAGGCAAGCTGGTTCTTTATCCAAGACAGTCTTTTCTACCTAAAGTATTGTCTTCAAAGAATATTAATCAGCTAATTATATTACCTTGTTTTTTACCGATGCCTCGTCTCCTCAAGAGCTCAGATGGAAAATATGGGACGTCAGAAGAGCGTTATTTGTATATTTAGACAGAACAAAAGAATTCAGAAATTCGGACCATCTATTTGTTAATTTTCAGGGGCACCTCAAGGGCAAGGTAGCTTCCCGCAGTACCTTATCCCGTTGGCTCATTCAAGCTATCGAATTGGCATATTCTTCGACAGGTCTTCAGTCTCCAGCTACAGTCAAGGCCCATTCTACCCGAGCAATGGCTACCTCATGGGCAGAAAAAGCACTTGCATCTCCAGAGGTCATCTGCAAGGCAGCGTGCTTGTCGTCTTTCAACACCTTTATCAAGCACTATCGGCTAGACGTATTCTCTGCCTCTGAAGCTGCTTTTGGGCTAAAGGTGTTACAAGCTGTTGTGGCCTAAGTCCCGCCCAGATGGGTATCTTGCTATATCCCATGAGTTACTGCCACCATATGACAGAAAAAACAGAAATTTTTACTCACCGTAAATTCTTTTTTTTCTTAATGTGGTGGCAGTACTGCTTCCCTCCCTCTTTATTAAAGGTTTTTTTGCAGTAGTTTTTTTTGTCTGTCTCTTTACTTGTCACGTACTGGGGTAGGTTTTGCGGCTCTGCTTCTTATAGGGAAAGGGGGAGGGTCCTTTTTAATAAAGATGCTTGTTAAATGTCTTGTCCACAGGGAGGAGCAAAACCCATGAGTTACTGCCACCATAGTAAGAAAAAAAGAATTTACGGTGAGTAAAGATTTCTGTTTTCTTCACTGCAGTGAGTGAACACACATTGTTTATGAATTGGCACATTAAAAGGGTTACTCCAAACTTCAGTGATTTAAAGTTGTCCTGGTGCAAGGAATCTGTATGTGCAGTATTTAATTATAAAGAAGTATGCAAAGAAGTAAGTCCATCTCCGGCTGCATCATTTCCTGCCTGGAACGAGCGTTCTTGGCTAGCTAGGTTAAATCTGTGCATACAATATATTTGGTGTCTGCACACAGCATGCTGGTGACACAATGAACAAATGATGGCTGTTCCCCCTATCTCTGGTGGCCTTTGTTTATGCTTTTGTCTTACTGATAATGTGTTTTGCATCTCATTTAATATGTCAATCCACAGATTTCACCCATGGTGTGTTTCTTACTCTCTCCTGCTGCTTCCTACATCACTGGAGAGACGGTAAAGGTGGATGCCGGACAGAGCTTGTACCATTCCTCCTGGGAAGTGCCAGGTATAAATGGGGTTTTATTGATTTAATCAAAGAGATGTTAATATAAAACACAAGCACTGGGTCATTCCAATAATTCTAAATATAAACAAATCTAACTATTCTCTTCACAGATCACAACAGGTGGCCTGAAGCTCCAGATGGAGAGAATGCCAAAGCTTTGAAAAAGATGTTATCAGACATCCCTCCACACAAACTGTGACACGTTGGAATGCTAGAATGACAGCGTGGCTGAATCAGGAAACACAGAATTAATTAGGGATCGACCGATATTGATTTTTTAGAGCCGATACGGATACCGATAATCTGTGAACTTTCAGGCCGATAGCCGATAACTTGCCGATATTCTGTACATTTACCATTTTGAAAAAAATAAACTAATCCTAAAGGTAAATGCACAAAATATACATGCCACATGTAGTGGGAGCTGTGTTTGTGTAGTGTGTATATATAGTTAATGCAGTGTGTGTGTGTAATGCAGTGAGTGTGTGTAATGCAGTGAGTGTGTGTAATGCAGTGTGTGTGTTTGTGCAGTGTGTGTAATGGAGCGTGTGTGTGTTTGTGCAGTGTGTGTAATGGAGCGTGTGTGTGTTTGTGCAGTGTGTGTAATGGAGCGTGTGTGTGTTTGTGCAGTGTGTGTAATGGAGCGTGTGTGTGTTTGTGCAGTGTGTGTAATGGAGCGTGTGTGTTTATGTAGTGATGTGATTTGTGTAAAATGTGGGTGGGGGGAGTTTTTTTTGTTAGTTTTTATTTAGTTTTTAAAAATATTTAAATGGTGTCTTTTGTTAATTTTTGTCCCCTCTCTCTGCTTCTTACCAGGGAGGGGGGCTATAGTATTCCCTGGTTGTCCGGTGGTTTGTTAAGTACTGTGGGGGGCCGACAGCAAGCTGACTTACCTTGCCAGTAGCTCCTCCAGCTCCCCAGTGTAAATCTCGCGGCCCTTAGTGCCGCGCGGAGCGTTGCCATGGAAACCCATGGCAACGCTCTGCGGCCGCGGGTCTCGCGAGATTTAGACATGGAGCTGCAGGAAAGGTAAGTCAGCGCTTGCTGCCCGCCCCCCCAGGACCGCCGGGCTTGTAATAAGCCCGGCGGTCCTAGGAGGTATTATCGGTATCTATATTGGCCGATACCGATATTGCCGAAAATACCGGATATCGGCCGATTATATCGGTGAAACCGATAATCGGTCGATCCCTAGAATTAATGAGGCATTATTTAATTATGTATTTGTATTCAGAATGTATATTGTTTGTGAATGTTATACAATATACCTGTTATCAGTATTTTATAAAACAAGATGCAGCTTTTCAAAGATTGTTAGACCGCAGCCTGAAGTCCTGTCTCTGTTGGAGTCCACCAAGGCTCTGTCCTTGGTCCCCCTTCTATTTTCTCTTTATACTGCCTCTCTTGGCAAACTAATTACCTCTTTTGGATTCCACTACCACCTGTACACTGATAACACCCAGATATATCTCTCCTCTCCGGACCTCTCTCCTACCGTCCTGCAACGTCACTGCTTGCCTTTCTTCCATCTCTGACTGATATCCTCCCACTTTCTGAAACTCAGTCTCTCTAAAACTGAACTCATTGTCTTTCCTCCTCCCGATACTGATACTCCTCCTGCCCGCTCCCTTCAAGTCAGTGATATCCACATCAGTCCATCCTTGCAAGCGCGCTGTCTTGGTGTCATACTTGATTCTGGCCTCACATCCAGTAATCCAGTATGTTGCCAAATCCTGTAGATTCCACCTTAAAAACATAGCCAGCATCCACCCCTTTCTTACACAAGATGCTACCAAGGAGCTTGTCCATGCTCTAGTAATTTTCTGCATGGATTTATGTAACCCTCTCCTGATTGGTCTTCCCAAAAGCCATACTGCTCTGCGACAGTCCGTAATGAATGCTGCCGCCAGACTGATTTTCCTCTCTAGTCGGTCCTCTCACTCCTTTCCCCTCTACCAGTCCTTACATTGGCTTCCTGTATACTTTAGGAGTCAATTCAAGGTACTAATTCACACCTATAAAGCACTGAACAATTCTAACCCCTCTTATATCTCATCACAGATCCATAGGTATGTCCCTTCTCGGTCTCTCTGCGTTGCCCGTGACATTCTCCTGTCCGCTACTCGCACCCGTACGGCCAACTCACGTTTGCAGGACTTCTCGCTGGTGGCTCGCCTCCCATGGAATAGCCTGCCTACCGCCATCAGACTCTCTCCTAATCTTGCATCTTTTAAGAAGTGCCTTAAAAGCTTATGGCCTCCCAGAGTAACCTCTACCTCACATACCTGTCTCTTGCGCTCTCCTAAAGGGCAGCACTCTACTCTCTCCTCCAGCTCTGCTTCACTCCCACCTTATTTGATTGCAAATTCCTGTCCTATTGTGTTTTACACCCCACCTCCTATAAACTGTAAGCTCGTTTGAGCAGGGACCTCTTCAACCTATCTTTCCCGTAAGTATTCTTGTAATTGTCCTATTTATAGTTCAATTCCCCCCCTCTAATAATATTGTAAAGACCTACGGAATCTGTTGGTGCTATATAAATGGCAATAATAAAGAAACGTTAGCCTAGCGATGGAATAGGGGTCAACTTTTCAGTTTTTTCCTTTTTTAGAGGTTGGGATACCTTTCAGTATCTGTGTTCAGTGGCGTGTGGGTGCTAGAGCTAGCTGTAGAGAATAAAATATGCCTATTTTAGGGTTTCAGTAAAGGAAATTGCCATATATTAATATATCACATTGCATTAACACATGTGATTTTGAAAAAAAGATTCTGTTTCGGTGTAAGGAATGCAGAGAGCAGTACGTTACTGCCTGTGTGGGCGATACATTGAATTAATGCTCGGTTTGATCGTTGGGCTTTTATGGGACAGGCTGCAGCCATATACAAGGATTTGATTCAGGGAGGAAAAAATTAACCGATTGATCTGATTAGTTTAATTGTAATAATTGCACTATAATGTTTATATATTTCTGTTAACCTGCAGAGACAAATAACAGATTATTAAATGAAATTTGAGAACATGAAACAGTGTGGCACTCCCTTATTATCTCATCTCATTATTATTATTATAGACCCTCAGTGTAAGGAGAAGAAAATATAGAAATATTTACATACTGTGCTATACATGGCTTGTATGCGAGTGAAAAGGTAAAACTCAAATAGTAAGTTTGTAAAACTTCTATATGGTGAGTGTAACCTTAGTATATGGTGTGAGTGTAACCTTAGTATATGGTGTGAGTGTAACCTTAGTGTATGGTGTGAGTGTGACCTTAGTGTATGGTGTGAGTGTGACCTATCTGTATGGTGTTGTAGAATTATTAGGCCCCTTTAAATCTATACTCTTATATTCCTTTCTCAGGCCTCAGAGTCTTACAAGAATGCTTTGTTCATAGAAATTGTGTGTCAGCAGGAAATGTTAGGTTCCTGTTGAGTGAAACATTGTAGCAACTAGTCTTAATAAAATGTGAAGTTACTAAAAGCCTTGAGAAATTAACCTTGAAAACGAACAGTGCCAAACTACTCAAAATGGCTGCCAAAGCCCCCCTCCCATCGAGTGAAGCTCCTCGTGCTAACAAGATGGTGCTGGAATCTGGAGGAGAAGTTCATGACGACAGTTGTGACACTAGATATAACACCCAGTAGGGAGGGCATTTAACTAACCACTTAACACCTAAACCAATTAATAATGTTTACTTGTTGTTATCTTGAATTTCTTTAGTGATGTAATTATGCCTTTATAAGGGTCTGCGCACCCACTTTTTAACAGATGCCATTAAATTTTCTCGAAGTTCTTTCATTTAACCTGAACCTCGTGTCTCAGTGTGAATTTACTTCAGCGTGCACGCAACTTTATTATTTTTAATTTGGACAGGAACAGATAGTCATTCAAACTTATTGGTTTGCAAAAATTAATCTATTACAGTGTGAGTGTATGGTGTGAGTGTAACCTTAGTATATGGTGTGAGTGTGACCTTAGTGTATGGTGTGAGTGTGACCTTAGTGTATGGTGTGAGTGTGACCTTAGTATATGGTGTGAGTGTGACCTTAGTGTATGGTGTGAGTGTGACCTTAGTGTATGGTGTGAGTGTGACCTTAGTATATGGTGTGTGAGTGTGACCTTAGTGTATGGTGTGAGTGTGACCTTAGTATATGGTGTGTGAGTGTGACCTTAGTGTATGGTGTGAGTGTGACCTTAGTGTATGGTGTGAGTGTGACCTTAGTATATGGTGTGAGTGTGAGTGTTTCTCACTGTCTCCACCCAGACTCCCTCACTGTGTTGGTTTCCATGGAAACAAGCCGTGGCCCCGCCCACCCGGAAGTAGTTCCAGCATGGCGGCTCCCAGTGTGTTCTGCCCGGGGCTCTTCAGGCACAAAGTGGCGATTGTCACCGGGGGAGGAACCGGCATCGGCAAATCTATAGCGGCCGAGCTGCTGGAACTAGGTCAGACCCATCACCCTCAGCCATCCCTCCCACTGACAGCCATATCACCCTCAGCCATCCCTCCCACTGACAGCCATATCACCCTCAGCCATCCCTCCCACTGACAGCCATATCACCCTCAGCCATCCCTCCCACTGACAGCCATATCACCCTCAGCCATCCCTCCCACTGACAGCCATATCACCCTCAGCCATCCCTCCCACTGACAGCCATATCACCCTCAGCCATCCCTCCCACTGACAGCCATATCACCCTCAGCCATCCACCTCACTGACAGCCATATCGCCCTCAGCCATCCCTCCCACTGGCAGCCATATCGCCCTCAGCCATCCACCCCACTGGCAGCCATATCGCCCTCAGCCCTCCCTCCCACTGACAGCCATATCACCGTCAGCCATCCCTCCCACTGACAGCCATATCACCTTCAGCCATCCCTCCCACTTACAGCCATATCACCCTCAGCCATATCACCCTCAGCCATATCACCATCAGCCATCCACCTCACTGACAGCCATATCACCCTCAGCCATCCCTCCCACTGACAGCCATATCACCCTCAGCCATCCCTCCCACTGACAGCCATATCACCCTCAGCCATCCCTCCCACTGACAGCCATATCACCCTCAGCCATCCACCTCACTGACAGCCATATCACCCTCAGCCATCCACCTCACTGACAGCCATATCGCCCTCAGCCATCCACCTTACTGACAGCCATATCACCCTCAGCCATCCCTCCCACTGACAGCCATATCACCCTCAGCCCTCCCTCCCACTGACAGCCATTTCACCCTCAGCCATCCCTCTCACTGACAGCCACCCCTCCCACTGACAGTCATATCACCCTCAGCCATCCACCTCACTGACAGAAATATCACCCCCAGCCATATAACCCTCAGCCATCCACCTCACTGAGAGCCATATCACCCTCAGCCATTCCTCCCACTGACAGCCATATCACCCTCAGCCATCCCTCCCACTGACAGCCATATCACCCTCAGCCATCCCTCCCACTGACAGTCATATCACCCTCAGCCATCCATCCCACTGACAGCCATCCCTCCCACTGACAGCCACCGGGATCCCAGCCATGCCCGTGTAATTTCACTCCCAACACCTTCAGCCAAACCTTGTTACTGCCAGTCACTGGATTCCTGACAAGCTCCATGTGAAGGGCAGATACTGACCCTCCTTTCAGCCTCAGCCACCAGCCTAAAGGGCAGGCAGTGTATAACAAGGGCAGGAAGGCAGGGGGAATAAAGAGCAATATAGATGTGATAGAAGATATATTGATACCGGAGAAACTGACGGAAGCGAAGCACAGAGAGATGGACACAGGTTTCTTCAGGAAGGAAGAGATTCTTTATTGGATCACCGATCGGGACTCAGAGGGACTAGCGTCACCAAAATACCACAAGTTCTGAGCCCCGGACAATAGTGCAGGCTCCTTATATAGGCACATAACTCCTCCCATATTAAGCTCCACCCGCACATTCTCTTGACCAATCAACACAAATAAGAATTAACTTCCTGCTTGACCGCATGGCTTGTCCAGCACAATGGAGGAGGGGAATACTACATCCTGTATTCTTGCACATGCTCCGTACACTACTGATCGTATCTTGCCTCGTGCAACCAACTGATCGATACGTCAGCATATGCACGTACACATGCCACGTGGTGATCTCGGCCTACTAAATTTATTTTTACCGAGATTCCACCACATTCCCCCCTTTGATGCCTCTTGATATTTCACAATTACTTGAGGCATCACTTAACCTTGGTTTGCATACACCGCAAGTTACCTTGAACCAGACCAGACTTAACTTATGATGTGAATCTTCAACACTCATCTTCCTGCATTGGTTCTCCCTGATCTAGAGCCTTATACTTATAAATTGCCATTATCTGTGCAGCAGCCTTCCTCTCTGCTATATTTTCTATCAGGCTTTGCACAGACCTAACTACTAAGGGTATAAGACACGGCAGGAGTAGACACAACATTAAAATCAGTAGGACTCCACCTACCACTGCCTTAAGCCCTCCAAACCACTCATACCAGCTACCAAACCAACTACTTGGATTATACCCTTTCCATACCTGAGTAGGCACATGCGCTAGTTTAACCATATGGCTAGTAAGCTCAGCTATTGCTTGCCCTTCGTCATCTATTTGAAGACAGCAATTGCTCAGGTTAAACTTCCCACATACACCTCCCTCTACTGCCAAAAGGTAATCCAAGGCTAATCTATTTTGGTAAACTGCCGTCCTCATCCTGGTATTATGCTTCGCTAGAAGATTGAGCGCTTGTGATGTTTCGTTAGTAATAATCTCAACCACCGCCTGTAATCTTATAATACGGTTGAGCATATAAATAGGGGTTCTATAACCAAAGGTACCATCCTCTGCCCACGTGGCTGGCCCATAATAATCTATGATACGCTGGGGAGGCCATTCATCATCTTCCCAGGCGCCTATCTCTATGGGTCCCCTTTTCTTCCTATGATTCACATCATACACTTTAACACCTAAAGTCTCACCTGTTTCAATCGGTAACAAGAAGAAGGATGGTTTGAGCATACCCAACACACATGCCCCTTCCCAGTCCTGTGGCAACTCCGAATAGGCTTTCTTACCACAGATCCAGTACAAATTTGCTGGGGCTCTCCAGGTAGATGTGATGGATAAATCAAACCACACATCCTTTAAATTGGCGTATCTAGCAAACGGGTTAGATGGTTCTGAGACATTGGAAGCCGACCACCAGGTTGTATTCTTTGTATCATCATCATAAGCTTTTTGCCCTAGACAAGTTAATTCTCCTACAGAAGTATTATACATTATTCCTTTCCTTGCTATGCAAACATAACCTATGATGGAGGTCTTTAATCTCCACTCAGATTTACCTCTAACACTCATATGATAATCGGCTTGTGTAGATATTAATTGGTCAACTGCCTCAGAACCGGACATTACCTCCTTTGCTTCCCAAGGCCATTGGTCTCCCATGTTAGTACCTCCACACACATAGCAGTTGGTAACATTAAGACTACCGGCAATACTTTCGGCTAAATCAATAAACAGGTTTTTAGCATTATGGGGGATCTTATTATCTATACTCATCTCTTCATAAAAGGAATGGTATACTTGATGAGTTTGGGAGGATACCGTATCAGTCTCTATCCCTATAAACAATACTGTCCCAGGATCTAAACCCGTCCCGTATATTTGAAACCCAAATAAATTGCCATATTTGTCTAAGAACTTATCGGGGTTATTTATAAGTATATGGATGGGATTACATTCCATAGACTTACAATATGGGCTAGTCGGCAACTTAGTCACTATCATGTCTTTGTCTACTGTCTGTCCCCAAGTCGCCCACCCCACACAAGACCAATATGGGCAAAAGTTATAGTCTTTATTTGGGCATCTAGGACTTACATATTTATTTTTACTACTGGGACAAATATATTTATCATTAGACCCATACGTCCTCTCCCATCTAAGATCCCCACATACATTCCACGGCTTTCTACCACTTGATATCGCCTTACACGCATCAAATAGCAGAACACCCGAAGAATGTACGGATTCTAATACTGTCTTATTAATTAGGGTCCCCTGAGGATCTCCATTCCTGAGAGTCAACCAAATTGTACGAGGTTGATACTCCGGACTGAAGCACCTAGGTTCTCCTACTCCTAAATGGCACACACTATAGTCTATATTTAGGTATCTACATCTCGATACATCTCCTTTACACTCGTATTGTGAATGCCAAATTAGGGTTTGGGAAATATGGTTACCTGTTCTCGTAGTCTTAATGCATACCTCACAGCTAGGAGTGTCGGTACCTCTACCTTCCTGAATATAAAAACACACATAAATAAACACTATCATTAACACATCTTTCGCCGTCATCCTCAGTCTTCGTCCGTGCGAAGGCACCTCAGCTTCCAGGATGTAAGGGCTGCAGGGAATGGAGTTCTGCTCGTCCTCACAGGAGTCCCTTCGAGACTTTCCCTGGCTTATAAACTATACGTCGGTGGGCGGACAGGCTTTATTATGGCCTTCTCACTCACGCACCAAATCCCAAAAATAATACAATTTGTAATCCACAATAATTCCTCGTTACTCCGACTGAGTAGTGCGTTTTAACCGGATCTTGCAGGGATTCTCTGGATCTGCTGTAACTTGCCAAGAATCGACTGCTGCTGGTTTAACCCTGGAGTGATGTATCCACGGAGTCACTTCGGCTACTTTTATCGCTGTAGGGGTAGACAAAAGAACAACATAAGGACCTCTCCACTTGGGCCCTAACGGTACATTATTCCACTCTTTAATCCACACTTGATCTCCTGGATGATAACTATGAACAGGGGGATAAATATTCACAGGTAATCTATCTTGTACCCATTTCTGTACCTCCTCCATAGTCTTACCCAACTCTACAACCTGCTGCCGGGTAATTCCTTCTCCCAACTGACTCAAATCCCCCCTTAAGTTACCAAGTACGGGAGGTGGTCGCCCATACATAATTTCAAAAGGAGAGAGGCCCATCCTTCTGGTAGGGGTACTGCGGATTCGCAATAGAGCTATGGGTAAGAGAACGTTCCACTTAAGTTGGGTTTCCTGACACATTTTAGCCAACTGGTTCTTAATAGTTCTATTCATTCTCTCTACCTTACCAGAACTCTGGGGTCTATATGCTGTATGAAGCCTCCACTTTATACCAAGCATATGAGTCAGTTGTTGTAGGCACTGATGAACAAAAGCTGGACCATTGTCCGATCCTATAGAACAGGGTAGTCCATATCGGGGTATTATTTCTCGTAGCAGGAATCTCACAACTTCTCCTGCTTTCTCTGTACGAGTAGGACATGCTTCTACCCAGCCTGAATAGGTGCACACAATTACCAGCAGGTAACGATGTCCACCCGACTTAGGCATCACTGTAAAGTCAATTTGTAAATCGGACATGGGGAGTCCCCCCATAAACTGGACTCCTGGTGGCTTTACTGGTCCTTGTCTTGCATTATTTTTAGCACACGTTACACATCTTCGTACAATGGCCTGAGTCAAGTTGGACAATCTTGGTATGTAGAAATGTTTTCTGAGAGATTCTTCAGTGCTGTCTCTCCCAGAATGTGTCCCGTTATGATAATTTTGGACAATTTCTACCGCTAGTGATGCTGGTATGACTATTCTTCCATCTTCTAGCTGATACCACTTGTTCTCCAAATACTTTCCTGGTTCAGTCTTTAACCACTCCTCTTCTTGAGCTGTATAAACTGGAGTCCATTGGGACAGTGGAGTTGGTATAAGAGCAGCTATATACCCCACATATTCCTGTCTTCCTGATTCAGCAGCACGCTTAGCTGCACTATCTGCCATCCGATTTCCTTTGGTTACATCACCATCTCCTCTCAGATGCGCTCGACAATGTATGATACCGACTTCTTTCGGCTCCCACACTGCTTCCAATAGTTGTAGGATTTCAGCTGCGTACTTGATTTCTTTGCCTTCTGAATTCAGTAGTCCTCTTTCTTTATACAAAGCTCCGTGGGCATGAGTGGTTAAAAACGCATATTTAGAGTCCGTGTAGATGTTCACTCTTAAACCTTCAGCCAATTGTAACGCTCGTGTCAGTGCTATCAATTCTGCCTTTTGTGCTGATGTTCCTTTCGCCAGTGGCCGAGCTTCTATCACCTTGTCTATTGTTGTTACTGCATATCCTGCATAGCGGATCCCTTCTTTCACATAACTACTGCCGTCGGTATAATATTGAACATCGGGGTTCTGGATGGGAAAATCACGAAGATCTGGTCTACTTGAGAATACTTCATCCATTACTTCCAAACAATCATGTTGACTTTCTGTAGGTTGTGGCAAAAGGGTAGCTGGATTTAAGGTGTTTACAGTCTCTAAATGCACTCTTGGGTTTTCACACAACATTGCTTGATACTTGGTCATACGGCTGTTACTAAACCAATGATTTCCTTTGTAATCCAACAACGTCTGTACTGCATGTGGGACTCGTACATAAAGTTCTTGACCCAGAGTGAGTTTATCGGCTTCAGCTACTAGCAGGGCGGCTGCAGCTACGGCTCTTAGACAAGGTGGAAGTCCGCTGGCCACTGCAACCAATTGCTTAGACATGTAGGCAACAGGTCTTTGCCATGATCCCAAGTACTGTGTCAATACTCCCACAGCCATTCTTCTTTGCTCATGTACATACAGGTAGAATGGTCGTGTATGATCAGGTAAACCTAATGCTGGGGCACTCATCAAAGCCTTCTTCACATCTTCAAATGCCGTTTGCTGTTCTTGGGTCCATAAGAAGGGGTCGTGCTCTGTACCTTTGATAGCTGCGTACAGAGGTTTTGCCAGTATCGCATAGCTGGGAATCCATATCCTACAGAAGCCTGCTGCCCCCAAGAATTCTCGCACTTGTCTTCTATTCTTGGGTATTGGTATTTGGCAGACAGCTTCTTTTCTCTCTGGCCCCATAATTCTTTGACCTTCAGAGATATGGAATCCCAGATATTTGACAGTTGGCAAACACAACTGAGCCTTCTTCCTAGACACCTTGTATCCTGCCTTCCAGAGAATCTGTAGTAGATCGTGCGTTGCTTGCTGACAGATTTCTTTTGTAACTGCTGCTATCAACAAGTCATCTACATATTGTAACAATACACACTCTCCTGGGATGGACTCGAAATCCAGTAGATCTTGACTTAAGGCTGAACCAAATAGGGTAGGTGAATTTTTAAACCCTTGGGGCAGTCTTGTCCAAGTCATTTGGCGTTTTGAGCCCGTTACAGCGTTCTCCCATTGGAAAGCGAAAATACATTGACTTTCTGCGGCAATTCGGAGGCAAAAGAAGGCATCTTTGAGGTCTAAGACTGTAAAGTAAGTAGCCCCGCCCGGAATTAAAGCAAGCAGGTTATATGGATTGGGTACAACTGGATGTATACTAACAACCGCATCATTGACTGCTCTCAAGTCCTGCACAGGTCGATACTCATCTGTACCGGGCTTTTGAACAGGCAGCAATGGGGTGTTCCAGGGGGAAGTACAGAATTTTAGGATACCATACCGTATGAACTTATCCAGATAAGATTGGATGTTCTTCTTAGCCTTCTGCGGGATGTGGTATTGTCTTAGGCTTACTGGATAAACCCCAAGTTTTAGTTCAATTTTTATAGGTGGAATATTGCGGGCCAGTCCTGGTGGGTTGTTCTCTGCCCAAACTCCTGGTATGTTGAATAATGACTCATCACTCCTAGGGTTTTGGCTAGTCAACGCTGTATAAAGTCGCCACTCTTCTTCCTTTGGTACGGATAATGTCATAATAACTGAAGGTCCATTAAACTTTAAGGATGTTGTTCCATTTGGTAGGAACGTAATCTGCGCTTGTAACTTAGATAGCATATCACGTCCCAGCAATTGGACTGGACATTCAGGCATATAAAGGAATTGATGTTTTACTACGTGGCCTCCCAATGTACAGAGTCGACTTTTAAGAACCGTTTTTTCAGCACTTCTTCCAGTCGCTCCTATCACAGTAATAGTCCTTCCAGATGGAGGAGCAACTAGATTAGTCACCACTGAATGTTCAGCACCAGTGTCGATCATGAACGCACTCCTTTTTCCCCCTATTGATACATCGACCATAGGCTCCGCTCGACCAAGGGGGATGGAGCCCGGTCGGTATCAATAGTCCTCCATGACCGTGTCAGCCAATCCTACAAAGTCCCTGCCTTCTCTATCGCGGGACCTTTGCGCTGCTGGAATATACCTATCTTCCCTAACACTTCCTCTGTTCCCATTGCTCCCTCTATTACCATTACTCCCTCCGGGGCCTCCTCTACCTCTCGCTCTGCCTCTAAAGTTTCCGTAACCTGCCCTGGGTTGGTCTCTCTCGTATTGCTCTCTTTGTGGACATTCGTTCCTCCAATGCCCTTCTTCCTTGCAATACGCGCACTGATTCCTACTCAAAGGCTCCCTACTCCATCTACTATCGCCTCTATCTGGGCCCCGTCTATCTACGCCTGCGATCGCTACCGCTAGCATGTCTGCCTTTCTACGCATCTTGCGCTCTTCCTCTTTCTTACTTTCTGTTTCCCTATTCATATATACCTTATTCGCTACCTCCATTAGTTGGGTGATGGACATACCCGCAAACCCTTCTAACTTCTGTAGCTTGCGCTTAATATCTCCGTAAGCTTGGCTGACAAAGGCGGAGTTCACCATTCGGGAATTATCTGCGTCTTCCGGATTAAAGGGGGTATACAAGCGGTATGCCTCCAATAATCGGTCATAAAAGACACTGGGCGCTTCATCACTTTTCTGAATCACCTCAACTGTCTTCGACATGTTAATAGCTTTCTTTCCTCCGGCTTTCATGCCAGCAATTATAGCGTCTCTATAGGCTCTGAGTTGAACCATATCAGCACCATTTACATTCCAATCGGGATCGGTGTTGGGATAATGTGTTGCGGCCCATGCTGATGGATTGGCTTGGTTTAAAGTACGGGCTTTATCCTCTAGTGCTTTAATGGCCGCTTGATTAATTCTTGTCCTTTCCTCATTGTTGAATAAAGTCATTAATAATTGCTGGCAATCAGCCCATGTCGGGTTATGTGTCTGTACTATTGAGGTGAACAGATCAGTCATAGCTTGTGGTTTCTCAGTATACGAGGAATTGTGGGTCTTCCAATTTAAGAGATCGGTTGTCGTGAGCGGGACATATACAAAGACTGGGTCAGCATGTGCCATTTGGCCTGCGGCATCGATATAGGCTGACCCAGGATTCAGACGAAGAGGCATCTGATAGTGTTTTAATTGTTGGGCACCGGTCAACTGTCGGGTCTGTATGGGGCTACGTGGAGGGGCGTCAGTCATAGGTTCCAGTCGGGGAGAAATAGGGTATGGGGATGTGGGAGCTTGGTTTTGGGAAAAGGTTGTAAATAAAACACTTCGAGCCGAGCTAGATGAAGCTTGACCGGAAGTCTGAAGTGGCGCCAAATCAGGATATTCGGATTTAATGGGGGTTGGTTCTGATTCCGGAAGGGGAGATTTAGTACGAGAGGGGGTGGATTCTGTACTGGAGGAGGAAGCGGAAGTGGATGAGGGTAATGAGGGGAGGGTTGCAGGACTTCCTGCATTTGCGTCACTTCCTCTTAACGGAAAGTAAGGGGGCGGCAAAGGGATCTCGGACTCAGGGGGCGTGTCCAAAATGGGCCTAACACCAGTCCTAGTGGACAAACAAGTCCTAGCTACCATGAGGCGACATTGCTCCTCGTGGCATGTCTGAAGCCATTTTGGCGAGTCATTTACGGCCTGTCTCCAACAATCAATATAAGGAAACTGGCCGTAAAGTTCAGGCCTACCCGATACAGCCACGTGTAAGCGCTGTACCAGAGTTGGATCCAAACTGCCACGTGGCGGCCATGCCGCAACCAAAGTAGGCCACTCCCTAGTACACAAAGTGACCAAACGTACAGGAGACATTTTAACCCCAAAATCACAAGTTTTGAATCCCTTTTTAAAATTCTTCACCATACAACCTAAGGGATCCGGAATCGTTGACTGCGACGCGCCCATACTTATCAATGGAACGTCGCTGACAACGAATACTATGCACGCGTACTATTCAACAGTCACACCCGTTTCCTCTGGCAACAGCACCACGTGGTACAGTTACCAAGTGAAACGTATACAATAACACAATAAACACTCAGGGAATTCCCGTACACACACAGCTGTTACACCAGTCACTAAATAATCAATATTATGCCCTTTGGCGTAACTATACAGTCACCCACGCTATAATTCTCTATATATGAATTACCCGTCTATAACACACCCCAGTAACATCGTCTTTTACAAATAGCGGTTACAGTACGGTTAGCATAGGTCAAAGCACAAGTTAAGGTCACAATACAATTATTAGTGGTTATGGTGTTAAACATGCAATGGACGACAATGATTAGTACTTATATACAGTGTCAGTAAATATACAGGGTTATGGTACCGTGCACTATAATACAGCAACACACTATTAACACTCTCGCTAGACGGCTGAGCTCGCGCTATCTAACAAGATATACACTTTACTAAACAATCTTTAACACATTTACAATTCCCAACTAAACTATTGGCCAGTACCTTGAATGGACTACCTAAAACTATATACACCCGTTTTGGTTAGCCACACTGCCCAATCACCACATATAGCGAGCTAGAGAACCGAATTTACACAGGCGCCTCTTAGTCGCACTATCAAAAGTCTAGTGGGTTCCAAATTTACACGCCTTCCCACTTAGCCCAGATAGGTTGAGAGCTAGCGAACCGAATTTACACAGGCGCCGCTTAGTCTCCCGGTCCCTCCGACCTAGCGAACGTAATATACACCCTAGAACGCTAGTCTAGACAAGACACCGGTGTCCGGCTAGGGCTATTTACACCAGAGCCCCGCCTGACTAACAAAATCAAACGGTCTGACTAAAGAGCGTTCGATCGAGCGGTGCGCCTTCGCTCCTTCCCTCCGACAGAGGGGGCAGATACACAGATTCAAAACCCCTTTGGGCCTACCGCACAATCGGTATACCCCTAGTGGGTCCTGCCGTCTAAAACAGCAGTTGTCTTACCTCCTCGTTCCTGAACCTGAGTTCACACTCATCGACGGGGACACCCCAGCACTTCTCACGTAGAGGCCGATGATCTCCTGGACAACAGACCAGTGGCGCCGAGACGAAGGGAGGTCCACGCAGAAGTTCAGGGGTGCAGCCGTAGAGAACGTGGGCAAAGATAGACCGTCTCACGCCTCTGCCTCTCAGCTACCGTTGAACGATGAGCTTCCCGGCCAATGCACCAAATGATACCGGAGAAACTGACGGAAGCGAAGCACAGAGAGATGGACACAGGTTTCTTCAGGAAGGAAGAGATTCTTTATTGGATCACCGATCGGGACTCAGAGGGACTAGCGTCACCAAAATACCACAAGTTCTGAGCCCCGGACAATAGTGCAGGCTCCTTATATAGGCACATAACTCCTCCCATATTAAGCTCCACCCGCACATTCTCTTGACCAATCAATACAAATAAGAATTAACTTCCTGCTTGACCGCATGGCTTGTCCAGCACAATGGAGGAGGGGAATACTACATCCTGTATTCTTGCACATGCTCCGTACACTACTGATCGTATCTTGCCTCGTGCAACCAACTGATCGATACGTCAGCATATGCACGTACACATGCCACTTGGTGATCTCGGCCTACTAAATTTATTTTTACCGAGATTCCACCACAATATATCTCTCGCTCTCTCCTACAGGGCCACACTCCACTCTCCCCTCCAGTTCTGCTACTTTCCCACCATGTCTATTTGCTGTCTCCCTCAATACCCTTCCTAATGTGTTTTTATACCCCACCTGCTCTAGATTGTAAGCTTGTTTGGGCAGGATCCTAAACTACTTTTTGTTCCTGTTACACTTTGTTATTGTCTCGTTTGGTAAATTCCCCTCTTATCGTAAAGCGCTGCGGAATAAGCTGGCCCTATATAAATACCAATAATTCTAATATAGGATGTTCTATCCCTCTATAGGAGTACTAGAACATCCAGGAGCTTTTACTGAGAGTTTACAGAGAGCAATGTCAGTGTGTGTCAATGCATTTAGCAAAACTAACTGCAGGCATCCCACATTATTATGTTGTTAAATTGGAGAGTTACACATGGCATGCAATACAGTGGTTTGTTTATTCAATAAGTAGGTTATTATTGTGGAATGTGAACAGAAAATGAACACAATATCTGGGATTGAAAACCAGTACTTAATCTACTCTACTCCCATCTTGACAATGTTCACATTAAAATGAAAATTCAATGTTTAGTGAATAAATCCTTAAATATACAGAATGCATTGGCAGGATATTCAGGTATTTTTCTACTGTATTTCTGCTGCGCCTGACTTTATCTTATCCCTTCATATTTCTATTTCAGGGTTTTATATATAATTTTTGTATAAATTGTAATTTTTTTTTCTCAAAACTTTATGGTAGACCTGATCATTTTTGGAAGTGACCTGCTATTTGTCTCCCAGGTTGCAGTGTGGTCATCGCCTCCCGTAACCTTGGACGTTTAAAAGAAGCCGTGATAGATCTCACAGCTAAAATCTCCCCTTCAACTCCCTCTGTAGTGACACCAATTCAGTGTAACATCCGCAAAGAGGAAGAGGTATGGGGAAACATCGCACCTACATTTTAGAATGCTAATTTGGCTTTTTATGATAAAATCTCGTTGTCTTTAATCATATACTGTGTTGGATTATGAGTGAAAGGGTTTCCCCCCCCCCCCCCAAAATGATTGTAAAAGTACAAATAACTGAATTGATTTCATTTTTATTTGGCCTTAAATTTGAAATTCATAATGTGTAATTTCTTTACAGCAGACATTTGAGTCACATCATGTCATCAAACCAGTAAGAAAGTTATTAGATTATCATAACGTTTATAGCATTTTTGGGTTCTCCAGCTTCATAAAGGTTACTAACATGCTGACATATTGAAAGTGTTACACAATACACAGCGACTCCTGCTAGTATTTACAGACTGAGAGATTTTCCTCTATAGGTAGAATCCCTTGTAAAATCTACGTTGGATCTCTACGGGAGGATTGATTTCCTGGTAAACAATGGCGGAGGTCAGTTCCCGAGTCCCAGCGAAGCAATCAGTTCCAAAGGGTGGAATGCGGTGATAGAAACTAACCTCACAGGAACATTTTATTGCTGTAAAGCAGGTAAACAATAAATATGGCTACAGATATCTGAGTCTGGACAGAGGTTGACTGGATTGAATGAATCGGCGATGAAGGAGGTGAGTGAGAGAATGAAGCAGATATGGAGGATGTGTGAATGGTATATTGTTTTAAACGTAGACCAGCCATGGGCTTGTTATAAAGAGGAATATTTGGAATAGAAGTGTGTGAATATATATTTATTCCCATGGTGCAGGGAGTGTGAGACAGGGATTTAAAGAATTAGGTAAAAAAATTCTGATCTACTAACCCCCTAATCTCTCACTGGGTCAGTGTATAATGCCTGGATGAAGGAACACGGAGGAGCCATTGTGAATATCGTAGCAGACATGTGGAAGGGGTGTCCTGGCATGGCGTAAGAATTTTAATTATGCATCTCTACAAGCTCCACAGAAATTAATATTTCACAATTGTGAACTGGAGTTAATGAAAGAAACAAACAATGTTGCATTAACCATACACAAATTGAGTGTAAACATTGACATTTTCATGTAATTTGCATGAAATCTAGTCCAGAGATTGATAAAAAAAAAACTGCTATAGCATATAGCTATAGGCGCTCAGACCACTTCATGTCAGTGTCCTGTCTGTTCTTTTTATGTTTTGTTGCCACTTTCAGTAAGCTGTACTGTTTGTAATGCCTTTGCGTTCCTTACAAATACCTATAAGCTGGCTATTTGACCATTTTTATTTATCAATTTTTGTCACATCTACTGTATGGAAAAACAAACAAACCAAAAAACACATCATTTTTGCTTTATACTAACATTTCAGACCCTGTGTGTAATATTACAAGATAAATTACTCTGTAAAACTTTTTATTCCCCAAATCTTTTTATAAAGGCTGAACAAATAAGTGAAGAATAAAAATGTTGTTAATTAACATAATTCTATTTTTTACATTTTCCATCAAAGCAATATATCCACAAAATCGCCCAGTTATGTTTATAATCTAATTATGCATCCCTTACTTCAAATAACTATTATGCTGATATTGTCTCACTCAAAGTGGTAGGAAATGAAGGGGTTAATGTACAAAATCCCATTCTGCTCCTCCAACTATCCAAAGCTTTATCAGTCTTCCTGAAAAAAACAAAAACGACAAAACAGACACTATAAAAGGCATGTTTATTTATTTTGTTTGTTTACACCATTAGTTTATTAATCAGCCACAAAGCACATATTACAGCATTCTTTGTGCTTCTCTGTTAATTAAATTACCATGATTAATGCCGGTCTTGGTATGCCGGTCTTAGTCTCTCCCTGTCAATGCTTCTCTCACGCCCTTTCATTTTTATGTCTCCTTGTCAGCGTAATTTGTGCTCGAACATATCTAAATCTTACATTTCCTGCCTTTATTCCACAAGTTGCACCTGTAGTTATAATTCCATTCTTTTATATGATTTTTTAACATGTCAATAATTAAGCCACTTCTCCTTTGTCCGTAACAGCCATACTGGAGCAGCTCGAGCAGCTGTGGATAACCTCACCAAGAGCCTAGCTATCGAGTGGGCACACAATGGTGTTCGGATCAACTCCCTCGCCCCTGTGAGTAAATATCATCTGCATCTTTTACTTGCATCACTATCCCATGTTACTTGTGTAGCCGTTATATCCCTGATCAAACAAGTGGACTCCATGAGCTCATGCTTAGTGGAATTTAACTATTAGCTATGTGACTGTTAACACTGTTACAATGTAACTAGTTTGCTATCCGCCTTTTGCTTCAATGTCTAATTATTAATACCTTGATTATTCATTCTGCAGGGAACAATCTTTTCAAAGACTGCTGTTGAAAATTACAAAGATATGGGTCCAAGCATGTTTCAAAACTATATCCCAAAAATACCTGCCAAGCGACTGGGGCTTCCTGAAGAGGTAACATTATGTACATTTGTGACCCAGGACTAATGAACTTACTGATATGTACCCACAAAGGGGATTATTCACTAAAACACATTGTTCTAAACTGAAATGCAAATGGAAAAATGCAAGCTAACATAGCTGTTGCAAACCTGTTGGCCAATTAACTTGAATAAAATTGCAGAGAACAGCACACCTTTGTGAACACGACTTCATTGAAGGGCCTGAGGTTTTGGATAGGTATCTAGAAGGTCTACTTTGTTATGCGGACTTTATTAATCGGTGAATGGTGGGTCTAAGACATCACTCGTGGAAGGGCTAGGCATAGCGTAGTCAATTGGGTTTGAGGGTCAAGGCAGCAACAGTTC
This sequence comes from Pelobates fuscus, assembly GCF_036172605.1. NCBI lineage: Eukaryota > Metazoa > Chordata > Amphibia > Anura > Pelobatidae > Pelobates > Pelobates fuscus. Next base: position 11,710,288 of record NC_086324.1, on the reverse strand, counting down.
GTAAGCATGAGGTCAAGTCCACGTCCAAACATAGACAATGGTGTGTAATATGAGGGGGAAGGGCAGTGGTCCAGGAAAGACCAGGACCGAAAGAACACTGGATCTTTGCAGCAAATGCATCGGACCAACCGAGCACCAATATAGGCATTAAACACTCGTTCGTGCCATTTGGGAGGCCACAATGCATGGGTGGAAAAAAACGATTCCAGAAAAGGGTGCAAAGCACTCCAATTCCATTTTGAAGGACACATGAGACCTCTGTGGTGCCAGTTACTACAAGACCATGAGATCGATTATCGCAGAGGAAGCAACTTTTGCCAAGTGACTTGTGGCCTCAGTGACACCAAGTGTGATCAGAGTTACCACATGCGCAACAGATATCCTAACATCTGGACGCCTCCGTCATAGGAAACTAGGTATCTAGTTAGGGGCCTTATGGTGGCTCTGACAGATGACTAAGGGGCTTATGGTGGCTAGGGCCTTATGGTGGCTGTGACAGATGACTAAGCTGTGACTAGAGACAAATTAGAAAACAGATCAGCTCTTTTTGCTTAAACTTCATTTCACTACAATTTGTATTTTTTTCTGTCATATGGTGGCAGTAACTCATGGGTTTTGCTCCTCCCTGTGGACAAGACATTTAACAAGCATCTTGATTAAAAAGGACCCTCCCCCTTGTCCTATAAGAAGCAGAGCCGCAAAACCTACTCCAGTCTTCTTTCTTGTCCCGATAGGGAAGGACAGGACATTCACTGGGTGTCACGTTTACATAGATTGATATGGAGCGCAACTGCAGATTTCTTAGGACTTAAATTGATGATTAGGAAAATTAGAGAATAATATAGGAATTGTATTTTATGATATAGGAAAATACAGGTACTGTATCTTTAATTACTTCGCTGTTGGTTTGATTGGAGTAAGCAGCTTCCTATATACATGCAATCTAGCACATTGGTGTTTGCAAGTTTTAGGGAAATGTAGAGAGCTATAATTGAAGTTGTAACAAAAGAGATTCGTTTTGGGTTTAGAGATAGCAGGTCAGGAAGCAGCTGGAACCTGAATGCTTAACGGACTTGAGAGCAGACTATGGAAGGAATGCTCAGCAGGCTTGAGAGAGGGAAAGCTTTTATCACAGATGAAACAATTGACTTAGCTTCCAGAGGGTGGAAATCAGGTTCCCGGAGTTCTCCTCCGGGGAGTCTCTTTCTGAGACAGGATGAGAGAAGTCCATATACTAGCCATGGCCGAGGAGAGGAAAAGGAGGTTAGTTCGAGTTCCAGTCCGGTTCGGTACACAGGTATGTTTGCAGAGAAACTTTTAGCCGGTTTGATATCGCGGTAACGCTGTTCAATAATCCAGCGTCTTGTATCTGGCGCGGTCGCATTATGTAGCGTGGCGAGACCGCGTCAGAGAGGGGGTGTGGCTAAACTCCGTGAACCCGGAAGAGACAAGGAATTACCAGTAGTTGGGGCATGACACTGGGTGAGACACACGGGCTGTCTGTCTGGGGGATCTGGTCCGAGAGCTGCCCGGGCGGTAAGCTGAGAGACCCATGCTCCTTTTTTTTTCGTTACGGAGCAATCAGAGGTTGGTGTTCTATATGCCGAGAATGGTTCCGGCAAAAGGCTTCCGGGAGGCGGAGCTTGTTGCTGAGCAAGCGCACAGTGGTGGAACGCATGCCCGGGTGGTGATGCGTTCCACCTAAGCTTCCGGGTGCGCAAAAACGCATGCGCAATCCGGAAGCTTAAAGAGATATGCACAGAAAAAACGTGAAAATTTGATTTCTGGCGCAAAAAAAGAGCTGTGCTGGTACCCACTGACTGCATGGATGCAGGTCAGAAGAGGTACGCCGTGTCACCTGCCCCCCCCACACGGCTCAGAGGTATTTTGAGGTAAGATTAATATAAATCATTACTTTAAAATATTTTCTGAAGAATCATGGGATTTGACAATCATTCTAAGCCTCCGTTTTATATTTCTCTAACAGATATGTCTAGCCCAGCCTATCCTGAGATGGACAAGGAAAAACTAGCTACCCCCATGCTTAGAAAGGCTACGGTAAAATCCAAACATCTAGTTTGCAGTGATTGTGCAACTCCTCTTCCAGACGGATCAAGGAAGAAAATATGCAGTCAGTGACTGCAAACTCTTTGGAAAGAGATAAGCAAAAGGATATGTAATCTTTCCTAACCTGGTTCCAAGAGAATCTGGCCCAAACCTTGGAGACTATTAAAGAGTCTAAAAAGGTAGAATCCCCTATACAACAGAGGATCAAGAAAAGAAGATCATCTACATCTGAATCATCATTCCGGAGAATGTATTTCCTCTATAGACTCGGATGAATCAGGATCCTCATTAAGTGAACCGTCGGGGTTTCCTTCGGATGCAATCCAAAAATTTACTAAAGAGGTTAATCGAACAATCCTGCCTCAGGGATCTGAGAATCCCAAAAGAGGTTTTTGTTCAACAAGGCCTGGTTGATCTAATATTCAGGGAATGGAAAAACCCTGAAAAACGTGTCTTCATTTCCAGACACTTCAAGGATATCTTCAAACTGGCTGGCGAAGTTATCTGGGAAGATCTCCCAAAAGTAGATGTTCAGGTGGCGCAGATTGCTAAAAAAACCACTATCCCTATAGGGGAGACTTCAGCTTTAAAGAACCAGGGTACAGGAATTACCAGTATAAAAATAGGAGATCTTATCAAGAGAGACCACAATTTTTTCAAAGAAAGGATAAAAATCGGAGATTTGAACAAAGTGAGGTCAAAAGAACCTTCAGAGACAAAGAGAGCCTTTTTTTAAATATATTCTTTATTTTTCGTGCTGACCGGTTTCAAAAGAACATGAGTGGCTTACGCAGAAGCCTATTTTGTGATTCAACGGTAGGTATGAATGCACGCAATACAGTGTTATTGGTACCTTTTTGAGTTTCGTAGCCTGTGACCTGCGCAGAGGCCGGTTAAGGTGTCTATTGCTCCAGTATCTGTCAGCTTTTTCCTTTTTTCTCTTTTCACATACAGTGTAACATTTCATAGCATAATAAACCATATTAAAATAAAATAAAACTAAGTAGTTCAAAAGCACGTGAGATTTCGCTATCCCGGTTCTGTCATTTCTATTTGTCTTAGATGTCGTATTGTTCCCATAAAGAGAGACGTTTTTGACGCCAGAAGTGGGGGAGGAAGGCTCCAATATTTTTTTTCCAGTATGGGAACAGACCACAAAAAATCCGTGGGTTCTAAGGCTTATCCAACGGGGACACAAGATTATTTTTACGGAGAAACCAAGAGCAATGTTTCTGCTATCAACATACCAGTCTTCAAAAAGAACTCAGGCTCTATATTGTCAGACCATGCTTCTTCTACACAAAAGGGTGATAGAAAGAGTACCACGACAACAAAAGTTTCGGGGAGTCTATTCAAGATTTATTTCTGGTTCCAAAACCAGACCTCTCTTTTCGGCCCATTCTGGATTTAAGGAATATAAACCGGTTTATCCCCTATCACAGATTTCGCATGGAGTCAATCGCTTTGATTTTTCTTCTCTTACAAAGAGGCGACGTTATGGTAAAAATAGACTTAAAGGATGCTTATCTACATGTTCCAATTGCTACCACTTCAAGAAAATATTTAAGATTTGCGATAAAAAGAGGAAGTTCCACCGTTCATTTCCTTTTCAGGGCTCTGCCGTTCGGTCTGTCATCCGCTCCAAGGATATTTACAAAGATCCTATTTCCTCTAACAGCTCATTTGAAGGAATTGGGAATTTCAATTAGCCCTTATTTGGACGACTGGCTTCTAATGGCACATACAGAAAAACAGCTGCGCAAGGACCTGCAGGTCACTATAAGAGTTCTTCAAGACCATGGCTGGATCTTAAATCTAAAAAAGTCAGTTTGCGTTCCAACAAGAGAAATAGAGTTTCTCGGCTTCAAGATCAATTCAGTCTCCATGTCAATTTTTCTTCCCAAACGAAAAAGGAGGAAAATCCGAAAAACGATTTCCAATCTCCAAAGGATGGGAAGTTCTTCCTTCAGACAGGCCATGGGCGTTTTGGGACTTCTAATTGCCACTTTTCCGGCAGTCAAATGGGCAAGGTCAGAGGTCAGACCATTACAGTGGAACATCCTGACTACCTGGTCAATAAAAGAGTAAGATCTAGACGAAAGATTCTTGTTATCCCCTCAAGTGAAAACTCAGCTTGCTTGGTGGAAAACCTCAGAGTGCCTTTCAGGAGGATTATTTTTTCGTCCAAAGGACTGGCTAATAGTCACTACAGACGCTTCAAACTCAGGTTGGGGAGCGCACTTAGGCTCCACCATGTTCCAAGGAAAATGGTCGTCCAGGGAGGCAAAGGAATCTACAAATTTCAGAGAATTATTAGCAGTTCTGTACGCTCTACATCACCTCAGCCCTTGGTTACTTCAAAGAGCGGTCAAGATCCAATCAGACAATCGTACAGTAGTCTCTTATATCAATCGCCAAGGAGGAACCAAAGTAAGGAAGCTTTACAGTCTTTGTGCAGATATTATGGAATGGGCACAAAAAATCTGGAAGACATCGCGGCAGTTCACATAAGAGGCAGCGACAATATAATAGCCGACGATCTAAGTGGGACCAAAAGGAATGGTCATTGAACCCAGACATTTTCAGAATCCTGACAGATTCGGAGTACCGGATGTAGACTTGATGGCAAGAGCTTTAAACAAGAAGGTTTACCATTTTGTCTCCCTATTCAGAACAGATCAACCCAATTGGATAGATGCTCTATCAATAAAGTGGGACTTTCGCCTGGCTTACGTCTTTCCACCTCTGCCATTAATCCCAAAGGTCCTCCTCAAGATACAAACAGACAGAGCGAGAATATTGGGAATAATCCCTTATTGGCCTAACAGAGTCTGGTTTTCGGCTCTAAAGAAGATGACCATCAATTATTGGGAGCTTCCCAGATCAAACCTTCTCATCGTGAACAGGGACCTGCCCTTGAAAGTGCTTGAAATATTCAGGTTGACGGCTTGGCTACTGCAAGGCTGATCCTTCGAAACAAAGGTTTGCAAGAAGACAGAATAGCGGTCTTACTAGAAAACCGACGTCTAAGATATACTTTAGGATTTGGTCTAAGTTTCTTCACTGGTGTAAGGATCACCAGTTCCCGGTTTTACATCCATCCATAGATAACATTCTCCATTTTTTACAAGATGGGTTTGAAGCTGGCCTGGGAGTCTCCACTCTCAAAGTTCAAATATCAGCCTTGAATTTTTTTCTACTTAAGGATTTGTCATCCAATGTTTTCATCAGAAGATTTGTTTTAGGTCCATCAGCCTCAAAAGACCACCTAAGCGATCGGTGTTTCCAACTTGGGACTTGGCCCTGGTCCTACAAGCTCTTAGTGTTCATCCTTTTGAACCTTTGGAGGAAGTTCCATTAAAGATTTACTCTCTTAAAGTTTTGTTTCTGGTAGCCATCCCGTCGGCCAAAAGAGTGGGAGAACTTCACGCTCTATCCTCCTCGGATAAATTCACCAAATTTCACGAAGACAAGGTGGTTCTTTATCCAAGACCGTCTTTTCTACATAAAGTATTGTCTTCAAAGAATATGAATCAGCCAATTATATTACCTTTTGTTTTTTAGCGATGCCTCGTCTCCTCAAGCGCTCAGATGGAAAATATTGGACGTCAGAAGAGCGTTATTTGTATATTTAGACAGAACAAAAGAATTCAGAAATTCTGACCATCTATTTGTTAATTTTCAGGGGCACCTCGAGGGCAAGGTAGCTTCCTGCGGTACCTTATCCCGTTGGCTCATTCAAGCTATCGAATTGGCGTATTCTTCGACAGGTCTTCAGTCTCCAGCTACAGTCAAGGCCCATTCTACCCGAGCAATGGCTACCTCATGGGCAGAAAAAGCACTTGCATCTCCAGAGGTCATCTGCAAGGCAGCGTGCTTGTCGTCTTTCAACACCTTTATCAAGCACTATCGGCTAGACGTATTCTCTGCCTCTGAAGCTGCTTTTGGGCTAAAGGTGTTACAAGCTGTTGTGGCCTAAGACCCGCCCAGATGGGTATCTTGCTATATCCCATGAGTTACTGCCACCATATGACAGAAAAAACAGACATTTTTACTCACCGTAAATTCGGTTTGTTTGCAGTAGTTTTTGTCTGTTTCTTTACTTGTCACGTACTGGGGTAGGTTTTGCGGCTCTGCTTCTTATAGGGAAAGGGGGAGGGTCCTTTTTAATCAAGATGCTTGTTAAATGTCTTGTCCACAGGGAGGAGCAAAACCCATGAGTTACTGCCACCATAGTAAGAAAAAAAGAATTTACGGTGAGTAAAGATTTCTGTTTTCTTCACTGCAGTGAGTGAACACACCTTGTTTATGAATTGGCACATTAAAAGGGTTACTCCAAACTTCAGTGATTTAAAGTTGTCCTGGTGCAAGGAATCTGTATGTACAGTATTTAATTATAAAGAAGTATGCGAAGAAGTAAGTCCATCTCCGGCTGCATCATTTCCTGCCTGGTGTGGTGTATCACAAATTAATATATATATTACACAAGGTTTGTCTACATTAAAAGGTATTTATTTAGAAGGCAACAACACAATACTATAAATGTATCACAAACACACAGCCCAGACCCACGGAGCAACAACCCTTTTAAATCTATCTATCTATATAGTAATCCCCTTCCCCACACGTTTGATCTCACCCACGGTTAGGCCTTCACATCTAGTAATGGCTCACTGCTGCAAGTCCAACATCACACCCACCAAGGAAGAAAAGGAAGCAACAGAGTGTAACATGGTTCACCAAGATAGCACATGGCGTCTGCACATCTGCTCAGTAGCACATCCAAGAAGGAACAGAGGAATGAGGATAGAGGGGGAGTGGCTATCTCTTTCCTGACTTGTAAATTACCATATCAATTACCATATCAAAGTAAAGCTTATCCCCCTGTAAGAAAGATCTACATGAACTTGATCACATGACCCCTGGTCACCATGCTAGTTTGATGACAGAATGTCACCACACCTGGAACGAGCGTTCTTGGCTAGCTAGGTTAAATCTGTGCATACAATATATTTGGTGTCTGCACACCGCATGCTGGTTACACAATTAACAAATGATGGCTGTTCCCTCTATCTCTGGTGGCCTTTGTTTATGCTTTTGTCTTACTGATAATGTGTTTTACATCTCATTTAATATGTCAATCCACAGATTTCACCCATGGTGTGTTTCTTACTCTCTCCTGCTGCTTCCTACATCACTGGAGAGACGGTAAAGGTGGATGCAGGACAGAGCTTGTACCATCCCTTCTGGGAAGTGACCGGTATAAATGGGGTTTTATTGATTTAATCAAAGATTTTAATATAAAACCTAAGCACTGGGTCATTCCAATATTTCTAAATATAAAAAAATCTAACTATTCTCTTCACAGATCACAACAGGTGGCCTGAAGCTCCAGAGGGAGAGAATGCCAAAGCTTTGAAAAAGATGTTATCAGACATCCCTCCACACAAACTGTGACACGTTGGAATGCTAGAATGACAGCGTGGCTGAATCAGGAAACACAGAATTAATGAGGCATTATTTAATTATGTATTTGTAATCAGAATGTATATTGTTTGTGAATGTTATACAATATACCTGTTATCAGTATTTCATAAAACAAGATGCAGCTTTTCAAAGATTGTTAGACCGCAGCCTGAAGTCCTGTCTCTGTTGGAGTCCCTGAAGGCTCTGTCCTTGGTCCCCCTTCTATTTTCTCTTTATACGGCCTCTCTTGGCAAACTAATTACCTCTTTTGGATTCCACTACCACCTGTACACTGATAACACCCAGATATATCTCTCCTCTCCGGACCTCTCTCCTACCGTCCTGCAACGTGTCACTGCTTGGCTTTCTTCCATCTCTGACCTCCCACTTTCTATCCTCCCACTTTCTGAAACTCAGTCTCTCTAAAACTGAACTCATTGTCTTTCCTCCCGATACTGATACTCCTCCTGCCCGCTCCCTTCAAGTCAGTGATATCCACATCAGTCCATCCTTGCAAGTCTGGTGTCATACTTGATTCTGGCCTCACATCCAGTAATCCAGTATGTTGCCAAATCCTGTATATTCCACCTTAAAAACATAGCCAGCATCCACCCCTTTCTTACACAAGATGCTACCGAGGAGCTTGTCCATGCTCCAGTGATTTTCTGCATGGATTTATGTAACCCTCTCCTGATTGGTCTTCCCAAAAGCCATACTGCTCTGCGACAGTCCGTAATGAATGCTGCCGCCAGACTGATTTTCCTCTCTAGTCGGTCCTCTCACACCTTTCCCCTCTACCAGTCCTTACATTGGCTTCCTGTATCCTTTAGGAGTCAATTCAAGGTACTAATTCACACCTATAAAGCACTGAACAATTCTAACCCCTCTTATATCTCATCACAGATCCATAGGTATGTCCCTTCTCGGTCTCTCTGCTTTGCCCGTGACATTCTCCTGTCCGCTACTCGCACCCGTACGGCCAACTCACGTTTGCAGGACTTCTCGCTGGTGGCTCGCCTCCCATGGAACAGCCTGCCTACCGCCATCAGACTCTCTCCTAATCTAAGAAGTGCCTTAAAAGCCATCTTTTTAGGAAAGCTTATGGCCTCCCAGAGTAACCTCTACCTCACATACCTGTCTCTTGCTCTCTCCTAAAGGGCAGCACTCTACTCTCTCCTCCAGCTCTGCTTCACTCCCACCTTATTTGATTGCAAATTCCTGTCCTATTGTGTTTTACACCCCACCTCCTATAGATTGTAAGCTCGTTTGAGCAGGGTCCTCTTCAACCTATCGTTCCCGTAAGTATTCTTGTAATTGTCCTATTTATAGTTCAATTCCCCCCTCTAATAATATTGTAAAGACCTACGGAATCTGTTGGTGCTATATAAATGGTAATAATAATAAAGAAACGTTAGCCTAGCGATGGAATAGGGATTAACTTTTCAGTTTTTTCCTTTTTTAGAGGTTGGGATACCTTTCAGTATCTGTGTTCAGTGGTGTGTGGGTGCTAGAGCTAGCCGTAGAGAATAAAATATCCCTATTTTCGGATTTCAGTAAAGGAAATTGCCATATATTAATATATCACATTGCATTAACACATGTGATTTTGAAAAAAAGATTCTGTTTCGGTGTAAGGAATGCAGAGAGCAGTACGTTACTGCCTGTGTGGGCGATACATTGAATTAATGCTCGGTTTGATCGTTGGGCTTTCATGGGACAGGCTGCAGCCATATACAAGGATTTTTGATTCAGGGAGGAAAAAACTAACCGATTGATCTGATTAGTTTAATTGTAATAATTGCACTATAATGTTTATATATTTCTGTTAACCTGCAGAGACAAATAACAGATTATTAAATGAAATTTGAGAACATGAAACAGTGTGGCACTCCCTTATTATCTCATCTCATTATTATTATTATAGACCCTCAGTGTAAGGAGAAGAAAATATAGAAATATTTACATACTGTGCTATACATGGTCTGTATGTGAGTGAGTGTAAAACGTATATGGTGAGTGCGAGTGAAAAGGTAAAACTCAAATAGTAAGTTTGTAAAACTTCTATATGGTGAGTGTAACCTTAGTATATGGTGTGACTGTGACATTAGTATATGGTGTGAGTGTAATCTTAGTATATGGTGTGAGTGTAACCTTAGTGTATGGTGTGAGTGTGACCTTAGTGTATGGTGTGAGTGTAACCTTAGTATATGGTGTGAGTGTAACCTTAGTGTATGGTGTGAGTGTGACCTTAGTGTATGGTGTGAGTGTGACCTTAGTGTATGGTGTGAGTGTGACCTTAGTGTATGGTGTGAGTGTGACCTTAGTGTATGGTGTGAGTGTGACCTTAGTGTATGGTGTGAGTGTGAGTGTATGGTGTGAGTGTGACCTTAGTGTATGGTGTGAGTGTGACCTTAGTGTATGGTGTGAGTGTGACCTTAGTGTATGGTGTGAGTGTGACCTTAGTATATGGTGTGAGTGTGACCTTAGTGTATGGTGTGAGTGTGACCTTAGTGTATGGTGTGAGTGTGACCTTAGTGTATGATGTGAGTGTGACCTTAGTATATGATGCGAGTGTGACCTTAGTATATGGTGTGAGTGTGACCTTAGTGTATGGTGTGAGTGTATGATGCGAGTGTGACCTTAGTATATGGTGTGAGTGTGACCTTAGTGTATGGTGTGAGTGTGACCTTAGTGTATGGTGTGAGTGTGACCTTAGTGTATGGTGTGAGTGTGACCTTAGTGTATGGTGTGAGTGTGACCTTAGTATATGGTGTGAGTGTGACCTTAGTGTATGGTGTGAGTGTGACCTTAGTGTATGGTGTGAGTGTAACCTTAGTGTATGGTGTGAGTGTGACCTTAGTATATGGTGTGTGAGTGTTTCTCACTGTCTCCACCCAGACTCCCTCCCTGTATTGGTTTCCATGGAAACAAGCCGTGGCCCCGCCCACCCGGAAGTAGTTCCAGCATGGCGGCTCCCAGTGTGTTCTGCCCGGGGCTCTTCAGGCACAAAGTGGCGATTGTTACCGGGGGAGGAACCGGCATCGGCAAATCTATAGCGGCCGAGCTGCTGGAACTAGGTCAGACCCATCACCCTCAGCCATCCCTCCCACTGACAGCCATATCACCCTCAGCCATCCCTCCCACTGAGAGCCATATCACCCTCAGCCATCCCTCCCACTGAGAGCCATATCACCCTCAGCCATCCCTCCCACTGAGAGCCATATCACCCTCAGCCATCCCTCCCACTGAGAGCCATATCACCCTCAGCCATCACTCCCACTGACAGCCATATCACCCTCAGCCATATCACCCTCAGCCATCCCTCCCACTGACAGCCATATCACCCTCAGCCATCCCTCCCACTGACAGCCATATCACCGTCAGCCATCCCTCCCACTGACAGCCATATCACCCTCAGCCATCCCTCCCACTGACAGCCATATCACCCTCAGCCATCCCTCCCACTGACAGCCATATCACCCTCAGCCATCCCTCCCACTGACAGCCATCCCTCCCTCTGACAGCCATATCATCCTCAGCCATCCACCCCACTGACAGCCAAATCACCCTCAGCCATCCCTCCCACTGACAGCCATATCACCCTCAGCCATCCCTCCCACTGACAGCCATATCACCCTCAGCCATCCCTCCCACTGACAGCCATATCCCTATCACCCTCAGCCATCCCTCCCACTGACAGCCATATCCCCATCACCCTCAGCCATCCCTCTCACTGACAGCCATATCACCCTTAGCCATCCCTCCCACTGACAGCTATCCCTCCCACTGACAGCCATATCACACTCAGCCATCCACCTCACTGACAGCCACCGGGATCCCAGCCATGCCCGTGTAATATCACTCCCAACACCTTCAGCCAAACCTTCTTACTGCCAGTCACTGGATCCCTGACAAGCTTCATGTGAAGGGTAGAGTCTGACCTTTCCTTTTACCCTCCCATCACCTTCAGCCACTCCTTTCACTGTCAGTCACTGGGATTTCCAGCCATGCCCCTGTCATATTCCAGCCATCACCCTCAGCCATCACTGCCAGACACTGGGATCCCAGCCAAGCTCCATGTGAAGGGCAGATACTGACCCTCCTTTCAGCCTCAGCCACCAGCCTAAAGGGCAGGCAGTGTATAACAAGGGCAGTAAGGCAGGGGGAATAAAGAGCAATATAGATGTGATAGAAGATATATATCTCTCGCTCTCCCCTCCAGTTCTGCTACTTTCCCACCATGTCTATTTGCTGTCTCCCTCAATACCCTTCCTAATGTGTTTTTATACCCCACCTGCTCTAGATTGTAAGCTTGTTTGGGCAGGATCCTAAACTACTTTTTGTTCCTGTTACACTTTGTTATTGTGTCGTTTGGTAAATTCCCCTCTTATCGTAAAGCGCTGCGGAATAAGCTGGCCCTATATAAATACCAATAATTCTAATATAGGATGTTCTATCCCTCTATAGGAGTACTAGAACATCCAGGAGCTTTTACTGAGAGTTTACAGAGAGCAATGTCAGTGTGTGTCAATGCATTTAGCAAAACTAACTGCAGGCATCCCACATTATTATGTTGTTAAATTGGAGAGTTACACATGGCATGCAATACAGTGGTTTGTTTATTCAATAAGTAGGTTATTATTGTGGAATGTGAACAGAATCTGAACTACTCCCATCTTGACAATGTTCACATTAAAATGAAAATTCAATGTTTAGTGAATAAATCCTTAAATATACAGAATGCATTGGCAGGATATTCAGGTATTTTTCTACTGTATTTCTGCTGCGCCTGACTTTATCTTATCCCTTCATATTTCTATTTCAGGGTTTTATATATAATTTTTGTATAAATTGTAATTTTTTTTCTCAAAACTTTATGGTAGACCTGATCATTTTTGGAAGTGACCTGGTATTTGTCTCCCAGGTTGCAGTGTGGTCATCGCCTCCCGTAACCTTGGACGTTTAAAAGAAGCCGTGATAGATCTCACAGCTAAAATCTCCCCTTCAACTCCCTCTGTAGTGACACCAATTCAGTGTAACATCCGCAAAGAGGAAGAGGTATGGGGAAACATCGCACCTACATTTTAGAATGCAAATTTGGCTTTTTATGATAAAATCTCATTGTCTTTATTCATATTCTGTGTTAGATTATGAGTGAAAGGGCTTCTCCCCCCAAAAAAATGATTGTAAAAGTCCAAATAGCTGAATTGGTTTCATTCTTATTTGGCCTTAAAGGACCACTATAGGCACCCAGACCACTTCAGCTTAATGAAAGGGTCTGGGTGCCAGGTCCATCTAGGGTTAGCCCTGCCTACTGTAAACATAGCAGTTTCAGAGGAACTGCTATGTTTACATATGGGTTAGTCTAGCCTCTAGTGGCTGTCTCATTGACAGTTGCTAGAGGTGCTTCCGCACTTCTCACTGTGGTTTTTCACAGTGAGAAGACGCCAGTGTCCATAGGAAAGCATTGAGTAATGCTTTACTATGGACTAAATGCGCGTGCGGCTCTTGCCGCGCATGCGCATTCAGTCGATGACGACCGGAGGAAAGTCCCCAGTGCCGAGGGAGCCCTTCCTCCCCTTCAGCTGAGCGGGAGGGGGGCCATGAGGGTGGGGGGGGACCTATTGATACTATGTTTTCCTGGCACTATAGTGGTCCTTTAAACTTGAAATTCAAAATGTGTAATTTCTTTACAGCAGACATTTGAGTCACATCATGTCATCAAACCAGTAAGAAAGTTATTAGATTATCATAATGTTTATAGCATTTTTGGGTTGTGCAGCTTCATAAAGGTTACTAACATGCTGACATATTGAAAGTGTTACACAATACACAGCGACTCCTGCTAGTATTTACAGACTGAGAGATTTTCCTCTATAGGTAGAATCCCTTGTAAAATCTACGTTGGATCTCTACGGGAGGATTGATTTCCTGGTAAACAATGGCGGAGGTCAGTTCCCGAGTCCCAGCGAAGCAATCAGTTCCAAAGGGTGGAATGCGGTGATAGAAACTAACCTCACAGGAACATTTTATTGCTGTAAAGCAGGTAAACAATAAATATGGCTACAGATATCTGAGTCTGGACAGAGGTTGACTGGATTGACTGAATCGGCGATGAAGGAGGTGAGTGAGAGAATGAAGCAGATATGGAGGATGTGTGAATGGTATATTGTCTTAAACGTAGACCAGCCATGGGCTTGTTATAAAGAGGAATATTTGGAATAGAAGTGTGTGAATATATATTTATTCCCATGGTGCAGGGAGTGTGAGACAGGGATTTAAAGAATTGGGTAAATAATTTCTGATCTACTAACCCCCTAATCTCTCACTGGGTCAGTGTATAATGCCTGGATGAAGGAACACGGAGGAGCCATTGTGAATATCGTAGCAGACATGTGGAAGGGGTTTCCTGGCATAGCGTAAGAATTTTAATTATGCATCTCTACAAGCTTCACAGAAATTAATATTTCAAAATTGTCAACTGGAGTTAATGAAAGAAACAAACAATGTTGCATTAACCCTGCACAAATCTAGTCCAGAGATTGATAAAAAAAAAAAACTGCTATAGCATATAGCTATAGGCGCTCAGACTACTTCATGTCAGTGTCCTGTCTGTTCTTTTTATATTTTGTTGCCACTTTCAGTAAGCTGTACTGTTTGTAATGCCTTTGCGTTCCTTACAAATACCTACAAGCTGGCTATTTGACCATTTTTATTTATCAATTTTTGTCACCTCTACTGTATGTAAAAAACAAAATAAAAAACAAAAAACACGTAAAAATTTATTTGTACTTTAACCTAACATTTCAGACCCTGTATGTAATATTACAAGATAAATTACTCTGTAAAACTTTTCATTCCCCAAATATTTTTATAAAGGCTGAACAAATAAGTGAAGAATAAAAATGTTGTAAATTTACATAATTCTATTTTTTACATTTTCCATCAAAGCAATATATCCACAAAATCGCCCTGTTATAATCTAATTATGCATCCCTTACTTCAAATAACTATTATGCTGATATTGTCTCACTCAAAGTGGTAGGAAATTAAGGGGTTAATGTACAAAATCCCATTCTGCTCCTCCAACTATCCAAAGCTTTATCAGTCTTCCTGGAAAAAAACAAAAACGACAAAACAGACACTATAAAAGGCATGTTTATTTATTTTGTTTGTTTACACCATTAGTTTATTAATCAGCCACAAAGCACATATTACAGCATTATTTGTGCATCTCTGTTAATTAAATTACCATGATTAATGCCGGTCTTGGTCTTCAGCACTTTCTTGATTCTCTTTGTTATTTTTATTTGTTTGTTTTGTGCTTTAACCCAAGACTGGCTTTTATAGTTTATAGGTTTAACCCCTTAAGGATGTGTGACATGTCATGATTCCCTTTTATTCCAGAAGTTTGGTCCTTAAGGGGTTAATAAAGCCATTTTGTGTCTTGTTTTAACAATAGTATAACTTTAGTCTCTCCCTGTCAATGCTTCTCTCACGCCCTTTCATTTTTATGTCTCCTTGTCAGCGTAATTTGTGCTCGAACATATCTAAATCTTACATTTCCTGCCTTTATTCCACAAGTTGCACCTGTAGTTATAATTCCATTCTTTTATATGATGTTTTAACATGTCAATAATTAAGATACTTCTTCTTTGTCCGTAACAGCCATTCTTCAGCAGCTCGAGCAGCTGTGGATAACCTCACCAAGAGCCTAGATATCGAGTGGGCACACAATGGTGTTCGGATCAACTCCCTCGCCCCTGTGAGTAAATATCATCTGCATCTTTTACTTGCATCACTATCCCATGTTACTTGTGTAGCTGTTATATCCCTGATCAAACAAGTGGACTCCATGAGCTCATGCTTAGTGGAATTTAACTATTAGCTATGTGACTGTTAACACTGTTACAATGTAACTAGTTTGATATCCGCCTTTTGCTTCAATGTCTAAATATTAATACCTTGATTATTCGTTCTGCAGGGAACAATCTTTTCAAAGACTGCTGTTGAAAATTACAAAGATATGGGTCCAAGTATGTTTCGAAACCATATCCCAAAAATACCTGCCAAGCGACTGGGTCTTCCTGAAGAGGTAACATTATGTACATTTGTGACCATGGACTAATGAACTTACTGATATGTACCCACAAAGGGGATTATTCACTAAAACACATTGTTGTAAACTGAAATGCAAATAGAAAAATTTAAGCTAAAATAGCTGTTGCAAACTTGTTGGCCAGTTAACTTGAATAAAATTGCAGAGAACAGCACACCTTTGTGAACACGACTTCCTTGAAGGGCCTGAGGTTTTGGATAGGTCTCTAGAAGGTCTCCTTTGTCATGGGGACTTTATTAATCAGCGAATAGTGAATGGTGGGTCTAAGACATCACTCGAGGAAGGGCTAGGCAAAGTGTAGTCAATTGGATTTGAGGGTCAAAGCAGCCACAGTTTGTAAGCAAGAAGTCAAGTCCACGTCCAAATATAGACAATGGTCTGTACTAAAAGGCAGATAGGCAGTGGTCCAAGAAAGGGAGCAGGAAAGAACACTGAATCTTTGCAGCAAATGAATCGGACCAACCGAGCACCAATATGGGCTTTAAACACTTGTTCGTGCCATTTGGGAGGCCACATCGCATGGGTGGAAAATAAACGATTCCAAAAAAGGGTGCAAAGCACTCCAATTCCATTTTTAAGGACACATGAGACCTCTGTGGTGCCAGTTACTACAAGAACATGAGATCGATTATAGCAGAGGAAGCAACTTTTGCCAAAGTGACTTGTGGCCTCAGTGACACCAATGTGATCAGAGTTACCACATGCGCAACAGATGTCCTCACATCTGGACCACTCCGCCATTGGAAACTAGGTAAAGGGACCTTTTGGTGGCTGTGACAGATGACTAAGCTGTGACTAGAGCCAAATTAGAAAACAGATCAGCTCTTTTTGCCTAAATTTATACATTCGTATTTCATTTCACTACAATTTTGTTTAACTGCAGTGAGTGAACACACATTGTTTATGAATTGGCACATTAAAAGGGTTACTCCAAACTTCAGTGATTTAAAGTTGTCCTGGTGCAAGGAATCTGTATGTGCAGTATTTAATTATAAAGAAGTATGCGATGAAGTAAGTCCACCTCCGGCTGCATCATTTCCTGCCTGGAACGAGCGTTCTTGGCTAGCTAGGTGAAATCTGTGCATACAATATATTTGGTGTCTGCACACCGCATGCTGGTGACACAATTAACAAATGATGGCTGTTCCCCCTATCTCTGGTGGCCTTTGTCTTACTGATAATGTGTTTTGCATCTCATTTAATATGTCAATCCACAGATTTCACCCATGGTGTGTTTCTTACTCTCTCCTGCTGCTTCCTACATCACTGGAGAGACGGTAAAGGTGGATGCCGGTCAGAGCTTGTACCATTCCTCCTGGGAAGTGCCAGGTATAAATGGGGTTTTATTGATTTAATCAAAGATTTTAATATAAAACCTAAGCACTGGGTCATTCCAATAATTCTAAATATAAACAAATCTAACTATTCTCTTCACAGATCACAACAGGTGGCCTGAAGCTCCAGAGGGAGAGAATGCCAAAGCTTTGAAAAAGATGTTATCAGACATCCCTCCACACAAACTGTGACACGTTGGAATGCTAGAATGACAGCCTGGCTGAATCAGGAAACACAGAATTAACAAGGCCTTCTTTAATTATGTATTTGTAATCAGAATGTATATTGTTTGTGAATGTTATACAATATACCTGTTATCAGTATTTTATAACACGAGATGCAGCTTTTCAAAGATTGTTAGACCGCAGCCTGTCCTGTCTCTGTTGGAGTCCCTGAAGGCTCTGTCCTTGGTCCCCCTTCTATTTTCTCTTTATACGGCCTCTCTTGGCAAACTAATTACCTCTTTTGGATTCCACTACCACCTGTACACTGATAATACCCAGATATATCTCTCCTCACCGGACCTCTCTCCTGCCGTCCTGCAACGTCACTGCTTGCCTTTCTTCCATCTCTGACTGATATCCTCCCACTTTCTGAAACTCAGTCTCTCTAAAACTGAGCTCCTTGTCTTTCCTCCTCCTGATACTGATACTCCTCCTGCCCTCTCCCTTCAAGTAAGTGATATCCACATCAGTCCATCCTTGCAAGCGCGCTGTCTTGGTGTCATACTTAATTCTGGTCTCACATCCAGTAATCCAGTATGTTGCCAAATCCTGTAGATTTCACCTTAAAAATATAGCCAGCATCCACCCCTTTCTTACACAAGATGCTACCAAGGAGCTTGTCCATGCTCCAGTAATTTTCTGCATGGATTTATGTAACCCTCTCCTGATTGGTCTTCCCAAAAGCCATACTGCTCTGCTACAGTCCGTAATGAATGCTGCCGCCAGACTGATTTTCCTCTCTAATCGGTCCTCTCACACCTTTCCCCTCTACCAGTCCTTACATTGGCTTCCTGTATCCTTTAGGAGTCAATTCAAGGTACTAATTCACACCTATAAAGCACTGAACCAGGGCCGGTGCAAGGATTTTTGCCGCCCTAGGCAAAAAAAAAATTGCCGCCCCACCCCCCCATATGCTCTGCCATATGGGCCAACGCCAGTCTTCACAAAGTGTCTTTTATCTGAAAAGACAGTGTGTTTACATTAAAAAGCCTACAGGCACAGGCTATAGACACCAGAACCACTACATTATGCTGTAGTGCTTCTGGTGACTATAGTATCCATTTAATGTGAGATTAGTGCCACTAATAATATATTGGATTGCCTACTTACCACCAGATGAGGACAAGAGGCTGATGATGGGCTCAGTCTGGCTCCACAGGTCTGGTGTAGAAGTGGCTCTCTGGAGACAACAATTAACGAACAGGAAGCAGCTCCATTTTTAGGGCCCCTTACACAGCTCAAGGTCTGGTCCCCCAGGGCTTGACCGTGAGTATGCCTACAATGCCCACCCATAAATACCTACATGGCCCACCCATGAGTTCTCACAGGAAGTGGAGTGTATGTGTGTAGGGGATGTTTTATGTGTTATTGTAGAGGATGCAATGTGTGTGTTCTTATAGAATGTAGTGTATAGGGATACCAATTTGTGTAAGGGATGTAGTGTGTTTACAGGGGATGCAGTGTGTTTGCGTGTAATGAATGCATTGTATGTTTCTGTGTGTGAATGTGTGTGTGTAAGGGGTGCAAGGTGTGTTTCTGTGTATGTAATTGAATGCAGTGTGTGTATGTAAGGGTGCATTGATTGTGTAAGAGATGCATTTTGTTTCTGTGTGTGTAGTGTAAAAGAGAGGGTTTGAGGGGTAGGATAGGGACTGAGAAGGGAGCAGCTCTTTATTTTTTTAAAAACATTTTTATAGTGCTCTCCCCTCCTGTCAATTATTGATGTCCCCGTCCCTCCGTGTTCTCCCCTTCTGTCCCTTAGTGCTCTCCCTTGGCCCCCTGTCTCTCTGCAGTCCCCCCTTGGTGGTCTTCTCACTCCCCCCTCTCCCCCTTAGTGGTCCTCCATCCCTCCCCTTAGTGGTCCTCCCTCTCCCAAACCCTTTAGTGGTCCTCCCTTTCCCAAACCCCTTAGTAAATCTTCCCCTCCTCCGCCTTAGTGGTAATTCCCCCCCCCCCCCAGTGCTCATTACCCTCTCCCCCCCCCTTTAGTGGTCCTTACCCTCCTCCCCTCTACTTAGTGGTCCTCCCTCCTTACCCCCTTTGGTGGTCCTCCCTCTCCCAAACCCCTTAGTGGTCCTTACTCCCCCCCACCTCCCCCAGTGGTCCTTACTCCCCCCCACCTCCCCCAGTGGTCCTTACTCCCCCCCCCTCCCCTAGTGGTCCTTACTCCCCCCCCCTCCCCTAGTGGTCCTTACTCCCCCCCCCTCCCCTAGTGGTCCCTACCTCACCTCCCCTTCCCTAATGGTCCTTACCCCCCTCCCCTAATGGTCCTTACCCCCCTCCCCTAATGGTACTTGCTCCCCCCCTCCCCTAATGGTACTTGCTCCCCCCCTCCCCTAATGGTCCTTACTCCCCCCTCCCCTAATGGTCCTTACTCCCCCCCCCCTAATGGTCCTTACTTCCCCCCCTCCCTCTCCTCCCCTAATGGTCCTTGCTCTCCCCCCTCCCCTAATGGTCCTTACTCCCCCCCTCCCCTCCCCTTGCTCCCCCCCTCCCCTCCCTTAATGGTCCTTGCTCCCCCCCCTCCCCTCCCCTAATGGTCCTTGCTCCCCCCCTCCCCTAATGGTCTTTTCTCACCCCACCTCCCCTAATGGTCCTTGCTTCCCCCCCCCCCTCCCCTAATGGTTCTTGCTCCCCCCCCTCCCCTAATGGTCCTTACCCTCCTCTTCCTTCCTGCCTATGTAGCGTGGCTGGGCGGCGCGGAACGCGGGAGAGGAACTTCTGTTTCCTGTACCCAGCCGCCGGCGGACTGAAGGGAAATTCACACTGAGTGAGCACTTCCTGTCATTCCGCCGGCGGCCGGGTACAGGAAACAGGTTCCTGTCCCGCGTTCCGCGCCGCCCGGCCACGCTACATTGAGAGACCGGCAGGAAGGAGCACTCTGCGCCTCCTTCCTGCCGGTCACTCAAACCCAGCACAGGGATCCGGCGCCCCCTGCTAAGGTGCGCCCTAGGCGGCTGCCTAGGTCGCCTTACAGGTGGCGCCGGCCCTGCACTGAACAATTCTAACCCCTCTTATATCTCATCACAGATCCATAGGTATGTCCCTTCTCGGTCTCTCTGCTTTGCCCGTGACCACCTCCTGTCCGCTACTCGCACCCGTACGGCCAACTCACGTTTGCAGGACTTCTCGCTGGTGGCTCCCCTGCCATGGAATAGCCTGCCTACCGCCATCAGACTCTCTCCTAATCTTGCATCTTTTAAGAAGTGCCTTAAAAGCCATATTTTTAGGAAAGCTTATGGCCTCCCAGAGTAACCTCTACCTCACATACCTGTCTCTTGCGCTCTCCTAAAGGGCAGCACTCTACTCTCTCCTCCAGCTCTGCTTCACTCCCAGCTTATTTGATTGCAAATTCCTGTCCTATTGTGTTTTACACCCCACCTCCTATAGATTGTAAGCTCGTTTGAGCAGGGTCCTCTTCAACCTATCGTTCCCGTAAGTATTCTTGTAATTGTCCTATTTATAGTTCAATTCCCCCCTCTAATAATATTGTAAAGACCTACGGAATCTGTTGGTGCTATATAAATGGTAATAATAATAAAGAAACGTTAGCCTAGCGATGGAATAGGGATTAACTTTTCAGTTTTTTCCTTTTTAGAGGTTGGGATACCTTTCAGTATCTGTGTTCAGTGGCGTGTGGGTGCTAGAGCTAGCCGTAGAGAATAAAATATCCCTATTTTCGGATTTCAGTAAAGGAAATTGCCATATATTAATATATCACATTGCATTAACACATGTGATTTTGAAAAAAAGATTCTGTTTCAGTGTAAGCAATGCAGAGAGCAGTACGTTACTGCCTGTGTGGGCGATACATTGAATTAATGCTCGGTTTGATTGTTGGGCTTTCATGGGACAGGCTGCAGCCATATACAAGGATTTGATTAAGGGAGGAAAAAACTAACCGATTGATCTGATTAGTTTAATTGTAATAATTGCACTATAATGTTTATATATTTCTGTTAACCTGCAGAGACAAATAACAGATTATTAAATGAAATTTGAGTTATTATCACTTATTATCTCATCTCATTATTATTATTATTATTATTATTATTATAGACCCTCAGTGTAAGGAGAAGAAAATATAGAAATATTTACATACTGTGCTATACATGGCCTGTATGTGAGTGAGTGTAAAACGTATATGGTGAGTGCGAGTGAAAAGGTAAAACTCAAATAGTAAGTTTGTAAAACTTCTATATGGTGAGTGTAACCTTAGTGTATGGTGTGAGTGTGACCTTAGTATATGGTGTGAGTGTAACCTTAGTATATGGTGTGAGTGTAACCTTAGTATATGGTGTGACTGTGACCTTAGTATATGGTGTGAGTGTGACCTTAGTGTATGGTGTGAGTGTAACCTTAGTGTATGGTGTGAGTGTAACCTTAATATATGGTGTGAGTGTAACCTTAGTGTATGGTGTGAGTGTAACCTTAGTATATGGTGTGAGTGTGACCTTAGTATATGGTGTGAGTGTGACCTTAGTATATGGTGTGAGTGTGACCTTAGTGTATGGTGTGAGTGTGACCTTAGTATATGGTGTGAGTGTAACCTTAGTATATGGTGTGAGTGTATGGTGTGAGTGTGACCTTAGTATATGGTGTGAGTGTAACCTTAGTGTATGGTGTGAGTGTGACCTTAGTATATAGTGTGAGTGTAACCTTAGTGTATGGTGTGAGTGTGACCTTAGTGTATGGTGTGAGTGTGACCTTAGTGTATGGTGTGAGTGTGACCTTAGTATATGGTGTGAGTGTAACCTTAGTATATGGTGTTAGTATATGGTGTGAGTGTGACCTTAGTATATGGTGTGAGTGTGACCTTAGTGTATGGTGTGAGTGTGACCTTAGTATATGGTGTGAGTGTATGGTGTGAGTGTGACCTTAGTATATGGTGTGAGTGTGACCTTAGTATATGGTGTGAGTGTGACCTTAGTATATGATGCGAGTGTGACCTTAGTATATGGTGTGAGTGTTAGTGTGACCTTAGTGTATGGTGTGAGTGTGACCTTAGTATATGGTGTGAGTGTGACCTTAGTATATGGTGTGAGTGTGACCTTGGTGTATGGTGTGAGTGTATGGTGTGAGTGTAACCTTAGTATATGGTGTGAGTGTGACCTTAGTGTATGGTGTGAGTGTGACCTTAGTGTATGGTGTGAGTGTAACCTTAGTGTATGGTGTGAGTGTGACCTTAGTGTATGGTGTGAGTGTAACCTTAGTATATGGTGTGAGTGTGACCTTGGTGTATGGTGTGAGTGTGACCTTAGTATATGGTGTGAGTGTGACCTTAGTATATGGTGTGAGTGTGACCTTAGTATATGGTGTGAGTGTGACCTTAGTATATGATGCGAGTGTGACCTTAGTATATGGTGTGAGTGTTAGTGTAACCTTAGTGTATGGTGTGAGTGTGACCTTAGTATATGGTGTGAGTGTGACCTTAGTATATGGTGTGAGTGTGACCTTGGTGTATGGTGTGAGTGTAACCTTAGTGTATGGTGTGAGTGTGACCTTAGTGTATGGTGTGAGTGTAACCTTAGTATATGGTGTGAGTGTGACCTTGGTGTATGGTGTGAGTGTGACCTTAGTATATGGTGTGAGTGTGACCTTAGTATATGGTGTGAGTGTGACCTTAGTATATGGTGTGAGTGTGAGTATATGGTGTGAGTGTGACCTTAGTATATGGTGTGAGTGTGACCTTAGTGTATGGTGTGAGTGTGACCTTAGTGTATGGTGTGAGTGTGACCTTAGTGTATGGTGTGAGTGTGACCTTAGTATATGATGCGAGTGTGACCTTAGTGTATGGTGTGAGTGTGACCTTAGTATATGGTGTGAGTGTGACCTTAGTGTATGGTGTGAGGGTGACCTTAGTATATGGTGTGAGTGTGACCTTAGTATATGGTGTGAGTGTGACCTTAGTATATGATGCGAGTGTGACCTTAGTGTATGGTGTGAGTGTGACCTTAGTATATGGTGTGAGTGTGACCTTAGTGTATGGTGTGAGTGTGACCTTAGTATATGGTGTGAGTGTGACCTTTAGTATATGATGCGAGTGTGACCTTAGTGTATGGTCTGAGTGTGACCTTAGTATATGGTGTGAGTGTGACCTTTAGTATATGATGCGAGTGTGACCTTAGTATATGGTGTGAGTGTGACCTTAGTGTATGGTGTGAGTGTAATCTTAGTATATGGTGTGAGTGTGACCTTAGTGTATGGTGTGAGTGTGACCTTAGTGTATGGTGTGAGTGTGACCTTAGTATATGGTGTGAGTGTGACCTTAGTATATGGTGTGAGTGTGACCTTAGTGTATGGTGTGAGTGTAACCTTAGTATATGGTGTGAGTGTGACCTTAGTGTATGGTGTGAGTGTGACCTTAGTATATGGTGTGAGTGTGACCTTAGTATATGGTGTGAGTGTGACCTTAGTGTATGGTGTGAGTGTAATCTTAGTATATGGTGTGAGTGTGACCTTAGTGTATGGTGTGAGTGTGACCTTAGTGTATGGTGTGAGTGTGACCTTAGTATATGGTGTGAGTGTGACCTTAGTGTATGGTGTGAGTGTGACCTTAGTGTATGGTGTGAGTGTGACCTTAGTATATGGTGTGAGTGTGACCTTAGTATATGGTGTGAGTGTGACCTTAGTATATGGTGTGAGTGTGACCTTAGTGTATGGTGTGAGTGTGACCTTAGTGTATGGTGTGAGTGTGACCTTAGTGTATGGTGTGAGTGTGACCTTAGTATATGGTGTGAGTGTGACCTTAGTGTATGGTGTGAGTGTGACCTTAGTGTATGGTGTGAGTGTGACCTTAGTATATGGTGTGAGTGTGACCTTAGTGTATGGTGTGAGTGTGACCTTAGTGTATGGTGTGAGTGTGACCTTAGTGTATGGTGTGAGTGTGACCTTAGTATATGGTGTGTGAGTGTTTCTCACTGTCTCCACCCAGACTCCCTCCCTGTGTTGGTTTCCATGGAAACAAGCCGTGGCCCCGCCCACCCGGAAGTAGTTCCAGCATGGCGGCTCCCAGTGTGTTCTGCCCGGGGCTCTTCAGGCACAAAGTGGCGATTGTCACCGGGGGAGGAACCGGCATCGGCAAATCTATAGCGGCCGAGCTGCTGGAACTAGGTCAGACCCATCACCCTCAGCCATCCCTCCCACTGACAGCCATATCACCCTCAGCCATCCCTCCCACTGACAGCCATATCACCCTTAGCCATCCCTCCCACTGACAGCCATATCACCCTCAGCCATCCCTCCCACTGTCAGCCATCCCTCCCACTGACAGCCAATGGGATCCCAGCCATATCACCCTCAGCCATCCCTCTCACTGACAGCCACTGGGATCCCAGCCATATCACCCTCAGCCATCCCTCTCACTGACAGCCACTGAAATCCTAGCCATATCACCCTCAGCCATCCCTACCACTGACAGCCACTGGGATCCCAGCCATATCACCCTCAGCCATCCCTCCCACTGACAGCCTCTGGGATCACAGCCATATCACCCTCAGCCATCCCTCTCACTGACAGCCACTGGGATCCCAGCCATATCACCCTCAGCCATCCCTCTCACTGACAGCCACTGGGATCCCAGCCATATCACCCTCAGCCATCCCTCTCACTGACAGCCACTGGGATCCCAGCCATATCACCCTCAGCCATCCCTCCCACTGACAGCCATATCACCCTCAGCCATCCCTCTCACTGACAGCCACTGGGATCCCAGCCATATCACCCTCAGCCATCCCTCTCACTGACAGCCACTGGAATCCTAGCCATATCACCCT
Source organism: Pelobates fuscus (assembly GCF_036172605.1). Lineage (NCBI taxonomy): Eukaryota > Metazoa > Chordata > Amphibia > Anura > Pelobatidae > Pelobates > Pelobates fuscus. The sequence continues at coordinate 11,685,302 of NC_086324.1, read as the reverse complement.
CAGCCATCCCTACCACTGACAGCCACTGGGATCCCAGCCATATCACCCTCAGCCATCCCTACCACTGACAGCCTCTGGGATCACAGCCATATCACCCTCAGCCATCCCTCTCACCGACAGCCACTGGGATCCCAGCCATATCACCCTCAGCCATCCCTCTCACTGACAGCCACTGGGATCCCAGCCATGCCTGTTATATCCCCCCATCACCCTTAGCCATCCCTCTCACTGACAGCCACTCTGATCCCAGCCATGCCTGTCATATCCCCCCATCACTGTCAGCCATCCCTCTCACTGACAGCCACTCTGATCCCAGCCAAGCTTGTGTAATCCCCCATCACTCTCAGCCACCTCTCTCACTGCGAACCCCCAGGCTTCATGTAAAGAGCAGAGTCTGACCATTCCCACCATCCTGACATCCATTTGTAATCCCAGCTCTGTTAGATTCCCTTCTATAACTGTCAGTCATCCCTCCCACTACTGCTCCCAGCGATGCTTCATTACTTACCAATACAAACACCCTCAGCCATGCCTCTTATGATCAACAACTAGGATCGTAGACAAGTTTAATGTTAGACCGCTCCTATAACTCTCAGTGAAGTAAAGAGGAGAATAACGGGCAATATGACATATTTATTAAGGCAAAAATTTTGCTATGCTGCAACAAAGTGCTAAACAAGGAGCAGTTGCCATGGAAACTAACAGAATGTCTACAAACATTTAGCACTTTGCGGCAGAATAACATTTTTGCCTTAATACATCTTCCCCAATGTGTGCACAATGCTGCGTTATTTAATTAATGTTTACACCCCAAGCAATGACTGTAAATAATAATGTGTACAGACATTCCAGATTATTCATTACATAAGTGATGCACAATTACAAAATGACCAATTTATATTTCCCCAGTCTGGAAATTGTGGGTTCCTGCTCTCAGTTCTTGTGAGTGAAAAACCACATCACACAATAATTTCTGTTGTATTTGTACAATGTGCACGGGATCTGATTTCAGGGTTTACACAATATAAAGAGAGAAAATATAAACACAAATAAAATATATTTATGCTTTAATGTTTATGCTGGTGTTACTGCACTTTTGCATTTTATGTTGTGTGTCTGTTTATGTTGTTCTCTTTGTTTGTTTCCAGGTTGCAGTGTGATCATCGCCTCCCGCAATGGGGACCGTTTAAAAGAAGCTGCCAAAGAGCTTACAATTAAAATGTCCCCATCAAATCCCTCCGTACTGACACCACTTCAATGTAATGTCCGCAGAGAGGAAGAGGTAAGGAAACTGTAAAATGGATAACGACATCACAAATTCCTTATAGGGACCCGGTGAGTCTCCAGTATCACTGTGATCTATAAATCTGAATGCACATGATTATTTTGTAACATTAGCAAATGTTTATTAAAATAAAACATGTATAGCGTAATATAGCCAAACATGATATACAGTTTGTTCGAATTGGCAATAGACATGTGCATTTGGATTTAAATGAAATGGTATTAGTTCAAATTCCGTAACTCCTAAGCACCATATCGATGTACCACGAACAAGCGGACAGTGGACGTGCACATTGAGCACATTTGTTTATTTTTCACTAAAATAGTGCGAAAATGTGTCTGTCACTTTTCTGCAAAATATATATATATATATATATATAATATAAGTACTATATATATATATATTGCTGTACACTGATAGGTGCATTTTTGCACGATTTGTTTCACAGATCAAGTGATAAGAAGTCACCAATAGAGGGGGAAAGGAGAAGCAGTAAAATTTTACATTTCTATATTTATTAAATATATAAATGTAGACTTTGTTTTACTTCTCCTTTTTTCCCTCTTTTGGTCATTTCACACCCAATCTGTGAAATCAATGAATTTGAATGCATGTGCGGCTCTCGCTGCACATGCGCATTCGGAGCTGATGTCGGCATCGGGAGGAGAGGTCACCAGTGCCTGATTAAGGTAAGTGGCTGTATGGCTTTTAACCCCTTCTGCCCAGTGAAATGGGGCCTTGAGGGAGGTGGGGACCTAATAACCCTATAGTGCCAGGAAAACGAGTTTGCTTTCCTGGCACTATAATGCTCCTTTAACCCCTCAAGGACCAAACTTCTGGAATAAAAGGGAATCATGGCATGTCACACATGTCATGTGTCCTTAAGGGGTTAACAGCATGTTGCTTCTACACAGTTGATATGACTGTGAAACCTGTTTTTGTTTTTTGTGTTTTAGCAAGCATAGCTTTAGTTTGTAATCATATCTGCAGACACATCATAAACCTCTAATTTCTGGCTGTTTTTTTTTATTATTGAAGTTCATAATTCCACAAAATCAGAATGTTCTTTTTTGTGCATTTTTTAAATGACGTTGCAAATGCAGGAAATGGCTTTAACCCCTTAAGGACACATGACATGTGTGACATGTCATGATTCCCTTTTATTCCAGAAGCTTGGTCCTTAAGATGCCTTAAGATTCATTTAGATGCCTCCATTGCTTTATCAACATAGGTGGAATCCCTTGTAAAATCTACGTTGGATCTCTACGGGAGGATTGATTTCCTGGTAAACAATGGCGGAGGTCAGTTCAGAAGTCCCAGCGAAGCAATCAGTTCCAAAGGGTGGAATGCGGTGATAGAAACTAACCTCACAGGAACATTTTATTGCTGTAAAGCAGGTAAACAATAAATATGGCTACACAATGTATAAAACTATGAACCCTGTGCCAGTTATATGAAGTTAAATAACAACAACAGAAAATCTTTTTGAAAATCTTGTTTTAGATTTCTTGAAATCACTTGTTGGGAATATAGGGTCATAGAAAATAATAGGATGAAGATAGAAATGTTTGTTTTTCTGTGAAGCAATGTTTCACATTGAAAATGAGCTGCAAAATTACATACATGCTCTATCACTACATATGATAACACTAAATAACTCTAGATGGATAAATACGTGTTTCCAGGAGCCAGAGAAATTATAGCAAAGTTATAAGTATAGGATAAAGTTGAGATGTAGGTGGTATACGTTGTAGAATGAGGTTGGGATGGAGAAGGTATAAGTTGTATAATTAAGTTAGGGTGTAGGGGGGATAAGTTATAGAATGAAGTTGGGTTGTAGGAAATATAAGTGATAGAATGAGGTTGGGATGGAGGAGGTATAAGTGATAGAATGAGGTTGGGATGGAGGAGGTATAAGTGATAGAATGAGGTTGGGATGTTAGGGGAATAAGTTATAGAATGAAGTTGGGATGTAGGAATATAAGTTATAGAATTAAGTTGGGATGTAGGAAATATAAGTTATAGAATGAAGTTGGGATGGAGAAGGTATAAGTTATAGAATGAAGTTGGGATGGAGAAGGTATAAGTTATAGAATGAGGTTGGGATGGAGAAGGTATAAGTTATAGAATGAGGTTGGGATGGAGAAGGTATAAGTTGTAGAATGAGGTTGGGATGTAGGGGGTATAAGTTGTAGAATGAGGTTGGGGTGTAGGAGGTATAAGTTGTAGAATGAGGTTGGGATGTAGGAGGTATAAGTTGTAGAATGAGGTTGGGATGTAGGAGGTATAAGTTATAGAATGAAGTTGGGATGTAGGAGGTATAAGTTATAGAATGAAGTTGGGATGTAGGAGGTATAAGTTATAGAATGAAGTTGGGATGTAGGAGGTATAAGTTATAGAATGAAGTTGGGATGTAGGAGGTATAAGTTATAGAATGAAGTTGGGATGTAGGGGGTATAAGTTGTAGAATGAGGTTGGGATGTAGGAGGTATAAGTTATAGAATGAAGTTGGGATGTAGGAGGTATAAGTGGTAGAATGAAGTTGGGATGTAGGAGGTATAAGTGGTAGAATGAAGTTGGGATGAAGGAGGTGTAAGTAATAGAATGAAGTTGGGATGTAGGAGGTATAGGATATCTAATGAAGATCGGGTGGGGGAGATATGTGATAGAATGACATTAAGATGGAGGTAATATAAGTGATAGAATGAAGATGGGATGGAGGATGTACCCATGATAGTGTGACATAGGGATGGAGGAGGTGTAAGTAATAGAATGAAGAGGGGATGGAGGAAGTATAAGTGATAGTGTGATGTTGAGATGGAGAAGGTGTAAATAATAGAAAGAAGAGGGGATGGAGGAGCTATAAGTGATAGTGTGATGTTGGGATGGAGGAGGTGTAAATAATAGAAAGACGAGGGGATGGAGGAGCTTTAAGTGATAGTGTGATGTTGGGATGGAGGAGGTGTAAGTGATTCATTGTTCATGGTGCAGGAATGTATGACAGTGATTTGGGGAGTGATGTTATTGTTTTTTTTTTTTTATCACTGCTGATTTCTCTTCCTAGCCTATTAACACACTGCCTCTTCCTGTGCACAGTGTATAATGCCTGGATGAAGGAACATGGAGGATCCATTGTAAATATCGTAATGAACATGTGGAAAGGGTTTCCTGACATGGCGTAAGAATTTGGTGTATATCTGTATCCAAAATGTATTGTTAACACTGTGCCCTGATTCAGCCCAATAAAAACACAGTCTAAGTTTTAACATAATGCTTTTCCAGTTTAATATCTCCATTCCCCCTTTTGCAACGGACTGGTGAAAGTTTGCAGGGATCAAGGTACAGTATGATATAGTGAAAGCCTTAGCATGTGCCCCATTCACCTCCACAATGCTATTTTCATCATTTCTGTTAGATACGAACGTTTTGGTAAGGTAGTCTTTCCCATTGCACCCCCATCACATATTTTACTTTATTTGGCTGACCTCTTGCTGTAATCATTGCATCTTACTGTAGCCATTGTGTTTATCTGTAAATCAAGCTCTTCTGTTATTAGATATAATATTTTGTCATCGACTGGTCCCTCTTCTTTCTGTCCCTAATAGGCATTCAGGAGCAGCACGAGCGGCTGTGGATAATCTGACCAAAAGCTTAGCTATTGAATGGGCGCACAATGGTGTTCGGATCAACTCCATCGCTCCTGTAGGTAGAATTGCACACCTCTTGCTCTCTCATGTTATCCAGCTTTAAAGCCATCATTTTCTTAAAGGAACCCTAGATTGTTAGAACAAACCTGTATTCCCAAAGCTATAGAGCCCCCTTTTTTCCAGTGCAGATACCCTCGGCTCTGCTCACCTCTCCTGCAATGCCATTGTCTCTTCCTGCGATGGTCCATCTTTGAGATAACTACTGCTGACTTTAAAGTTACCTTAACACTATTACATTGTAACCACTGCTTGTTCAATGTGAGCACATTGTTTAATCCCATCACTCACACCTCCTTCCACCGCCTAATTAGTGATTTCTTGATGATATTTCCCGCAGGGAACAATCTTCTCGCAAACTGCTGTTGAAAATTACAAAGACTACCGTCCTCACCTGTTTCAAAACTATATCTCAAATATTCCTGCTAAGAGGCTGGGGCTTCCCGAAGAGGTAACATTGAGTACAGGCCTGACTTTGGGTGCAAATAGCTGAACACATTCATTATCATACAGGAACATAGCTATATGCACACCTTTAGACGTCTATTTTTATATAAATATGCTAGACATTGCTTCGTACTGTTAGATTTAAAAGCTTTAAGATAACATTAATACCATCCTTAGCTGAAACATTTCAATTAAAGGAATATTGTGATCATGTCTTTCCTCCTTGAATGACAACATAGAACTAATGGAAGCAGTAATGTAAAGAATGCCCTTTTCCTCAAAGAATGGCATCTTTAAAGACTGTTTTAACATCAGTAACTGCACGATATATTGGCTGTCATTCTCAGACACATCACTAGTAAGGTATCTGCCAGTCATTGAACGGATTGGCATAGCACAGAGCAGCAAGTGTAACATTTATAAAACTAGTTATAGCTGTGATTATCCGTAGGTTGTCAAAAAACTGTGTTATTACCTATAGATAGTGTTCTAGATTCTAGCTAACATTGTGACATGATATTACCCAGATCTCACCCATGGTATGTTTTCTGCTCTCATCCGCTGCCTCCTACATCACTGGAGAGACGGTAAAAGTTGACGCTGGACAGAGCTTGTATAAGGCACCTTGGGAAGTTCCAGGTAAAAATGGTCTTTTATTAATATTTACTGATATCATCTATATCTCAAATGGTGAGCTGGCTCCTCTCTTTATTATCATTTAAATAAAATTATAATAATAAGAGTACACAGCTCACCATTCGAGGGTGCAAGGATGCCTGCTCCATCCAAAAGCCACATAATATACGCAATAAATGATGAATGATCCAGAAACAATATCTCAAAAACATAATCTTTTATAAGGTGCCAAGCAAAAAGCTGATGTTTTGGCTTAATATCAAGTTTTATCAAACCTAATAAACCTGGTTTGATAAAGGCCTGGTACAAGGTTGAAAAATTGAAAACACTTTTTTTTTTTTTCCCCATCTAGTTAATGTTTGTAAATATTGAGAAGGTTCTGTGAGTGCACCAGTTACATTTTGGCTGTTACACGTAGCATTGGATTGCTGAGTATTTTTTAAGGTACTTTGATAGTCTTTACATTTTGGCCTGTGTACACACACACCTTTTCATCCTTCCTCAGATCACACCAGATGGCCTGATCCACCCGATGGGGAGAACGCTAAAGCTTTGCAAAACATGTTGTCAGATGTACCGCTGTCAAAACGGTAACAAGGATTTTACGGAATCGGAAAGTCACAGCACCACTTGGACTAACATGAATGCATACAAATTCTGGCCTTATTGAAATGATATATTATTATTATTGGCATTTATGTAGCGCTTTACAATATATTGCAAGCTGGCAGAGCAGAATTTAAGAGAGCACACTTACAGTCAGTTACCTGAAGAGCCGTTTGGTTAGTGATGATGTGTAAAGCAGCTGCATTTTGATATGTTAGCTCTGTTCATGTTGAAACCTGCCCCACAGATGCCAACCTGGAAAGTATTCACTCTCCATGTTTTGAAGATAGGAATCTTTATTTTATTTTCAGCTGCACTGAACCCAATATGAGTTCTGTGAACCGAATAACTCATCGCAGCTTTCAGTACAAGGGAAATATCACAGCCCAGCAAGAGATTTAGAAAAAGAAGACATGTTTTTCCTAAACCGTGTCAGGGACTGGGAAGTGGGGTAATTCACTGAAAGTGTAGCTCTTACACAAAATAGCTAAGTGATGTGAATAGGGGGTCCTTTTTAGACAATGAGCAGTTATATACTTGTCTTATTTCATGGGGGAAACTTTTTTTATTACATTGTAATATTTACAAAATTGTGTTTAACTTGAAAAATGCAAATCAATATTAAAAAAATACATTTTGAAAATCTAGAAATAAGTGGTATTTATTAAAACATCTCTGTGTTACTGACACCCCGTGTGAATGAGTGAATAAAACCTATTAGTGTGACATGACAATACAGAATAATTCTAAAACCATATGGGGGACACGAACATCAAATTGTTAATTCCCACTCATATATGCTGACTCAATAAGGAATTGTTGCACATTGACCAGGGATCTCCAGATTTTAAGTCTTTGGTCTTTCAGAAAGGATCAAGTAGTCACAAAATGCGTTAGGCGTTTGATACAAGATATTACTTAGTAAATTCTCTGCCAGTCATGTAAAGCTCTATGGGTGCTGTATCCACATTCGGACACTCCTGACTCCTGAGTGTTGAGTTACACAGTAGAGGCTTGACATGAGTTTGGTGCCACAGACGGGATGTGAATGAGACTGCAGATAATTTGGGTTGGTAAATCAGCTAGAAGGATGGACATATGCTATTTTAAACCGTAATAGAAAGAAATGCATTATAAAAAAAAAAAGTTTTATATTTTTAACTTTACATTTGTGGCAAAGATTCAGTGAGCTCAGATTCCGACCAATGAACGAAGTGGTATGTTGGTGGATGGAGATTGATATACTAGATATCACCAGCGATACGGATATAGTCACTTGGAGAATTGCAACAGAATGAAATGACAGTTTCAATGCTTTCTTACTTTTTAGATGTGAAATAGATCGTACTCACAGGGATTTTGACTAAAGTGAGAATTGTCCGTAAATTAAAGTGAATTTCAAATTTAGGTCAAAATAGCTGAAAAGCACAAATTCTCCATGTTGCTTCCAGTCTGGCTACATTGGACTTAAATTTGAAATTCACTCAGAAATCCAAATGATTGTCCCTTTAGTCAGCATTTTACCAAATGTATTTCATTCTATTAGTCTAGTAATCCATGGAGGATCCCCATATATATAAATTAAATAACAAACAACAAATAAATAACACTCATTACAAATCTGTGGATGCCGTGTGTGTGTGTGTGTCACTATATATCTAAGTACCATGGCAATATTCAGATTATAAAAATACAAATATCATAACCACTACAGCTTATTGGAATGGTAATGATACAAGTCTGTTTTTTTTTGTCAATCCATATTCAAGCAGGTTGTGGGTCACTTAAATCCCACACCTCAACTTTGGATTTTCTCTGAGGACGTTCCATCTGCCTTAGTGTTGATCTATAAAGGTTCATTGGGATTTGGTTGCAGGGATTTGTTCATCATTTCGGTACCACTGAATTGCTATAGACTCCTGAAGCAATTAAAAAGGGTTAGTGAAACCCTTTAACTACAACCATTAGCAGTACGGTAAGTAGTTATGGTGTTTGGAGTCTCCCTTTTAGTAATTAAACTTGTTTTTAATTCTTTTTTATATATATATATATATATATAATGCAATTTTTCTTCTCCTGGTAATAGCTTGGGTTACACTGCCATCCTTTGTCAAATTTGTTTCAAGAAATGTTAAGTGTTGAATTTGTGAGGTATAGTTGTAATATATATGATATTTTGCGAACTTCACTGACATGAAATGCAAATATAATATTAACCCCTTAAGGACCAAACTTCTGGAATAAAAGGGAATCATGACATGTCACACATGTCATGTGTCCTTAAGGGGTTAAAGAGAATTTACGAGATGGACCTTCCAGAAATTGGGTACATTGACCTTGATGGAGACTTAGTGTGCATGGCTAAATTCTGTGTTATATCCCCATTCTATAATTTTAGATAGTTGTTTTATGTAACTGAACTATTTCCCTGGTTTCATGTGGAGTCTGTTAGCATTTTTGGAATGTTTGAAGAAGTAATTAATCTAGGAATGTCATTTGGTTTCTCTGTGGAATTGAACAGCTATACAGCAGCCTACAAATTTTTAAATGTTGAGAAAACTGTAGATTCCCAATTACTGCAACTAGCAACCCATGGGCCAGTGTGTTCTGAAATGTTTACCATAAATCAGATTAAAACAGTGATATAAATAGAATAATATTCATTATTTAATCTAAGCAAGCAAGGTTAGCTGTATCTTTAGATTTTTTTTTTTTTTATTAAAATAAAACTTGTGATCGAAAACTTGTAAACACAAGGTAAAGATGTCTTTTACAGCAGTAAAAGAAATGGTTTCACAACATTTTACCTTTGTACACACTTTATAAAATTAGGTAATCACCGGGAAATGTCAAAACGTCACGTCATGCTGAGCTACATGACCCATGGCCAATTACTCCATATCTCCCGACTTCCTGATCTGGTTTTCACTTTGTGGAATCGCAGCCACTTGGTTTGTCACCTTGTAATGGCATGATTAATTTTTAATAGGAAATCAAGAAAGGACAAGACTATGATGCCTTAACGTTTTCCTAAGGCAATTCCTCTTTTGATTTGTCCACTGTGTCTCTTGTTGACTTCTATCCACCTCCAGTTTATTGGCCTAACTAATATTCTGTTTGGGTAAAAGCTGGGTTTGATTGGTCTTTGTAAGATTCCTATTTAGGGATGATATACATGGAATCGTGTAAGATGCTCTGATAAATAATGTGTAATTTGTAAGACATTTTAATGTTCTGCCCATAAACTGCGTGCTTCAATATGACACAAGTAGATTAATTTGCAGGGAAAGAATCTTGCTTTCATATATTGTCAGTAAAGAAAAATGTCTAATCTGATGGTTACAGCTAAAAAGTCTAAACATTAGTGACTGATCAATAGTTTATGCTGTTTGGTTGGGGTGAATGCTGATTATGTCAATGTTTATCGCGCGATAAATGTTTATTTTCTAACAGTGCAGTAGCAGTAAACGATTCACTTAGATTTTTGATGCAAAAAAACGTTTGAGTTTAATGTCACCCTTTTCCACCGGTCATTGACTGGATCTAGTAATATGTATATACCATTTGAAATAAATCTTTATATTAATAAATAATACATGTAAACTACCCACATACTGGTCTACAGAGGTATTAAGCTTTCTTTGTTTATAGAAGCAAAAGGTTGGCTTAAAAGAGACAATTCAAAGTGGGGTAACTCTTTTTGTGCCTTGGAGAGAGAACATTACAATATATGCACTAAAATATGAAAAGAATAATTCACACTGGTCCTCATTCGTAGCAAATCCTCAAGATCTGCTGAATTTGGCAGTGATGTGCTCTTCCACCAGGAAGTGGCATAGGTCTCCCACTCACACCTGATCCTTGTTTGTAGGGGAGAGATACAGGATTATTCAATCAAGTGAATCCAAAGTGAATTTCAAATTTAAGTTTTGTGGTCATGG